>NC_050071.1:138842488-139012488 GCF_009764565.3 Dermochelys coriacea | reverse complement strand
TTTATCGTAAGACTTAAAATTAAGTTATCAGAGTGGGGATCGTCGAGCTTGAGTTGCTAGTTGAACACCAGTGCTTATAAACACTGTGCTGTTAAATTTTTTTTTTGTTATCAGGGTTATATTTTTAAAATGTACATTGCTTGGAATGCTTGAGGGTAAAATGAAAAATCCCTTTCAAGTTACAATAATTGGCCTAATACTCATGGCATTAGCATATTGAGCATGTGAATGCCACCCAAAAACAAAACCAGTCATAATTTTACAGCTCCCGTGTAGATATTGACTACATAACTTTTTTTTACAGTTTATCAATTTTTTGTCTCTCAGTTTCTCTTCTTTTCCCACCCCCCCACAAATGTAATGACTACGGAGAAAGAAAGAGTACTTGTGGCACCTTAGAGACTAACAAATTTATTAGAGCATAAGCTTTCGTGAGCTACAGCTCACTTCATCGGATGCATTTGGTGGAAAAAACAGAGGAGAGATTTATATACACACACGCACACAGAGAACATGAAACAATGGGTTTATCATACACACTGTAAGGAGAGTGATCACTTAAGATAAGCCATCACCAGCAGCGGGGGGGGGAGAAAGAGGAAAACCTTTCATGGTGACAAGCAAGGTAGGCTAATTCCAGCAGTTAACAAGAATATCAGAGGAACAGTGGGGGGTGGGGTGGGGGGGAGAAATACCATGGGGAAATAAGAAAAGGAGTACCGGTGGCACCTTAGAGACTAACAAATTTATTAGAGCATAAGCTTTTGTGAGCTACAGCTCACTTCATCGGATGCATTTGGTGGAAAAAACAGAGGAGAGATTTATCATCCGATGAAGTGAGCTGTAGCTCACGAAAGCTTATGCTCTAATAAATTTGTTAGTCTCTAAGGTGCCACCGGTACTCCTTTTCTTTTTGCGAATACAGACTAACACGGCTGCTACTCTGAAACATGGGGAAATAGTTTTACTTTGTGTAATGAGTCATCTACCTGCTGAAGTGAAGAAACAGATTGACAGAGCCAGAAGAGTACCCAGAAGTCACCTACTACAGGACAGGCCCAACAAAGAAAATAACAGAACGCCACTAGCCATCACCTTCAGCCCCCAACTAAAACCTCTCCAACGCATCATCAAGGATCTACAACCTATCCTGAAGGACGACCCATCACTCTCACAGATCTTGGGAGACAGGCCAGTCCTTGCTTACAGACAGCCCCCCAACCTGAAGCAAATACTCACCAGCCACCACACACCACACAACAGAACCACTAACCCAGGAACCTATCCTTGCAACAAAGCCCGTTGCCAACTCTGTCCACATATCTATTCAGGGGATACCATCATAGGGCCTAATCACATCAGCCACACTATCAGAGGCTCGTTCACCTGCGCATCTACCAATGTGATATATGCCATCATGTGCCAGCAATGCCCCTCTGCCATGTACATTGGCCAAACTGGACAGTCTCTACGTAAAAGAATGAATGGACACAAATCAGACGTCAAGAATTATAACATTCAAAAACCAGTTGGAGAACACTTCAATCTCTCTGGTCACTCGATCACAGACCTAAGAGTGGCTATCCTTCAACAAAAAAGCTTCAAAAACAGACTCCCACGAGAGACTGCTGAATTGGAATTAATTTGCAAACTGGATACAATTAACTTAGGCTTGAATAGAGACTGGGAATGGATGACTCATTACACAAAGTAAAACTATTTCCCCATGGTATTTCTCCCTCCCACCCCACCCCCCACTGTTCCTCTGATATTCTTGTTAACTGCTGGAATTAGCCTACCTTGCTTGTCACCATGAAAGGTTTCCCCCCCCCCCCCCTCCGCTGCTGGTGATGGCTTATCTTAAGTGATCACTCTCCTTACAGTGTGTATGATAAACCCATTGTTTCATGTTCTCTGTGTGTGTATATAAATCTCTCCTCTGTTTTTTCCACCAAATGCATCCGATGAAGTGAGCGGTAGCTCACGAAAGCTTATGCTCTAATAAATTTGTTAGTCTCTAAGGTGCCACAAGTACTCTTTTTCTTTTTGCGAATACAGACTAACACGGCTGCTACTCTGAAACTAGGGAGAAAGATTCTTATGTAAACAAGATGTCAGTTTTCAAATATAGGGTCACAAAAATCTGTCTTTACTTAGCATCTGTGTTCTCCGTGCAATGCAACATCTAAATCTTGCTACAAGGAGAAATGACTGATCATTTGAAATGCAATGCTGTTCTCCCTTCAGTGCCATTTGCCTGCTCCAGTTAATGTTTAGAATTATGCCCAATACACTGATGGAAATAATGAAGTGAGCTGTAGCTCACGAAAGCTTATGCTCAAATAAATTTGTTAGTTTCTAAGGTGCCACAAGTACTCCTTTTCTTTTTGTGTTCATATTAGACGGCCCTTAAATTGCTTGTGCTATTGTGTACTTCACACACTTGTTGTCCCAACTGCTGATCTCTACAAAGTCCATCATACAGTGTTTTCTCTACTTATACTTTGTACACCCGCTTTTTGAGGACTTTCAATGTAAGGTGGATCTCATTAAATGAGCTATGGTCTAGCCGCACGTATCTCAAATAGGCTGGCATGTAAAATGAAGCAATTATTGATGAGTAGTCTTGTTACAGCGAACCTCTCACAGTGAGAATTTAAGGCTGTGACTTTTTCAAAGGCACAAAGGACAATTAGGTGCATAACTCCCACTGACTTTCAAAGCATGATTTTCAATGGGAATTGGGCAACTAGCTGCCCTTTGTGCCTGTGAAAACCTCCCACTAAGTTGGTGCAGTTAGCAGGATGCTAGCTTTGTTGCATAAGAACGGCTATACTGGGTCAGACCAAAGGTCCATCTAGCTCAGTATCCTGTCTTCCAGCAGTGGCCAGTGCCACGTGCCCCAGGGGGAATGAAGACCACAGGTAATTATCAAGTGATCCATCCCATCGCCCATTCCCAGCTTCTGGCAAGCAGAGGCTAGGGACACCTTCATTATCCATCCTGGCTAATAGCCATTGATGAACTTATCCAGTTCTTGTTTATCATGTTTATTAGATTTCCTATTATTGGCAGGGCTGATTGTACAGTTGATTATTAGGGTCGCCTGACACTTCTGATGGTAAGGCACTGTTCCCCCCCCCCCCCCCCCGCCCCCCGTTGCTTATAGTATTGCCAAACCTCAATGGACTGGGTTGAAATTTCACATGCAGTGTGTTTGGAAAATTTCAGCCAAAGCAGTTCACTTGTTTCAGAGAATGGGGAAAATTCATTGGCTTTTGCCCATGTTCAAAAGTTCAAGTGACCTTTTCTATAAAAGCTTTAGCATCCCCCATGCTTTGGAGCATGGACTTGAAATTTGGCAAGGTGTGGCCTATGTCAGGGATGTGACTTTTGCCATCCCCATGAAAGGTGCACATTTTGGCCAAGTCATAAGCCTTTGAAAAACAGCTGTTCGCACGTGCTCAGTAGAGACTGTGTTTTTTAGCAGCTAAAATCTCCTAGGATTCCATCCTCGCTGAGCAGGCTCCGGTCTCTTACAGCTCCTACTTGTGACCAGATTGCATGTGCCATCCCTACAGAACTGTGCATGCTCCAGCCAGGGCTAAGGGCCAAAGCAGGACATTTCCCTATAATGGCTGCTCTGTGTTAAGTACTGGAATTGAGAGCAGGTAGCCTATCTCTGTGCTCTCGGTGACTACCTGTGCTGGTAGCCGGGGAGCATGGAGGAGGAAGCTGTCTGATTTTAATGCAGAGGGACAAAAGTTAGACAAGGAGAAAGAAAGAGGAGTAGATTGGGACCAAGTCTGGTGAGACTGGGACTAGCTGAGCAAGGAGATGGACTGGGAGCTGGAGAGGTGGGTCTGGGAGCCAGGGCGGGGGGAGAGAAACTGGGGCTTGTTTCCATCACCAGCTCCAAGAGGTGAGACTTGGAGCCAGGTGGCTGGGGTGTGGCAGGGAGAGCATTGAGATTGGACAAGGAGCTGGGGGGGGGGGGATTGGAATTGGCTGGACGAGGAGACTTGGAGTAGGAAATGGGGGGGGGGAATGTGGGCAGGAGGAGGGATGATGAACCTGACAAGGAGCTGGCATGCGCGGGGAGAATTGGAACTGTCTGGGTAAGGAGTTGAGACTGAATGCAGGAAGGGGAAGAGAGTGGGAATGGAAGGGAAGATTTGGACTTGGACAGTGTGCCCAGAGCAGAACCTGGGACTGTCTGGGCTGGGAGACTAGGGCTGGGATGAGAAGCCTGAGGAGTGGAGACGGGGACATGGAGTCAATGTTGGGGAAGAGACAGGACTGGGAACTGGACAGGTTAGAGAGGATGGGGCAGAAGGAGTTAAATTTGGGATAGGCACAAGAGTGTGTGCACCCTAGAGCATACCCTCTCCAGAGCCTGGAATGGAACCCCTGGTTCCTGAGCCTAATTGTTCATCTGCTGTCAGCAAATATCTGTGAAATCCCCTGGCAAAATTATGTACGTTCTCCTCTAGTGCTGATCCACATAGAGGATGACAACCTACTATTGCTGTCAACCTTGCTGGTTACCCATATGGGAGTCCTTATGATGCCACACAGGAATTTTTTTATTTTGCTTTTTAAAATCCTAGAAAATTGCACCCAAAAACGACATTACAAAAACAGTAGTAAGATAGGAAAGACAAGCAGTCAAAATTTAGGACATGGCAGAATTAAGGATTCTTGTGCAACCTTAATCCAACCCCCATATGTGTATGTGTTCTGATACAGTTCTTAATTACATGACCGGATAACTTCATGATCACCTACTATTTTTCCCACAGGACCCCAGACTTTTCACATGTAGTCAGTAACACTGACCCGAAGTCTCATTTGCAGAAGGGCTGAGCACTCACAGCCACAAGTAAAGTCAATGGGAGCTGTACTTTAAACGCACGAAGTGCTGTATAATGCTAAGTACTGTGAAAAATCAAATCCTAGGTGTCTGAAATTGGGTACTCAAAATTTAGTGGAGATTTTTTACCTTTTTTTTTTTTTACCTACTCCCTCGGTTTCTGAGCTCCCCATCTGTCAAATGGGGATAACACCTCCTCCCCCGGCCTCCCAGGGGTGTTGTGAAGATAAATTAATTTATGTCTGTGGAGCACTTGGCTACTATACTGATGAGCACCATGGAAAAGCCCATGAGGAAAACAACAATTCTGTCTTCAGAGCAGGGTTTGAATAGTGTGCAGTAAATAGGCCCTGAGGCCATACATTGAACAATGAGGAGAAAACAAAATATTGAATAGGCACTCATTTAGGGAGCACCACCCATCCTGTGCTCTGAATGAGGGGTCCTGTGGGGGATAGATAGCATGTGATCATGTAATTAAAGACTGTATCATAATGCATACCTACCAGGGGGCCAAACTAAGATTACACAGGCATTTCCTAGTTTTGGAGTGTTTGACTTGATTAATCACAGGTTTCAGAGTAGCAGCCGTGTTAGTCTGTATTTGCAAAAAGAAAAGGAGTACTTGTGGCACCTTAGAGACTAACAAATTAATAAATTTGTTAGTCTCTAAGGTGCCACAAGTACTCCTTTTCTTTTGACTTGATTAAGGTTGCAGTGTTCTTTAACACAGCTTTTTTGTGTGTCTATACAGCCTTAGACTGAGGGGCATAAGGACCTCCTAGATCATGAGTTCAGGGGAAAGCAGAGGACCCCAGATTCTCCCACCTTGAGCAAGTGAGCAGCGTGGAGAGGGATGGGTAGAGCTAAGCTGGCACAAGGCCAGCAGTGAATCTCTCTCCCTCCAAGGTGGAGAGTAGGAGCCGGGAAGGCATTTGACACAATGGTGATTGAGACCCAATTTCTTTTCTTGCCTCTTTTGGACAAGGACTTGCATGCCACCTCTTTCACTCCGGGGTTGGAGTGAAGGCTCAATCAAGCAGTTTTGACAATACTTCAGCCCTAAATGGCACTACCCATCTTCAAAGCACTGGCACAGTTATTTTGCTGGTACTGATGGTGTCGCTGATGGAACAATTCAGAAAAAATGATGTAGATAGGTACAAGTGACATGCTGTGACTTACTGAAGTTTCATGTGTCTGACTAGATATTGCACGGTCTGAATCTTATTTCAAGTCCAGGTCAAATTAGATGTAAATGCATTTTATATTTTTGCAGCGAAGTCTTCTGCCATTCTTTGTTTAAAGTGGTGTTGGGTTTTTTTATAGCTTGTGCAAGACACAAAATTGCTTCTCTGTATTGTAGCTTGGTAGGATATTTTCCATTGTGAAAATGTGAATCTCATCGAGGGCAGCTGAAATCTGCACCACCACCATAAATCCCTATCCCAAAACACCGTTAAACAAAAATCAGAACTCCAGGATAATTGAACAGATTCTGCCGCTTCCTGCAGCCTCATATGCGTTTTCTGGCAGAGTAGAAACATGACTGGGTCTCCCTTTCAAATCTGATGGGGGGGGGTGGTTTTGTTTTGGGTTTTTATTTCCTGTGGCCGTTCGCTCTTGGGACTAAGAGGGACTGGACATCAATCCATGTTCTCCAAATCTTTCTGAACAAGTTTCTCATTTCAAACTTGTAAGTAATAGCCAGGCAAGGTGTATTAGTTTATCTTTGTTTTTTCAACTTGTGAATTTTCCCTTTGCTAGAGGGAGGTTTATCTCTGTTTTGTTGTAACTTTGAAGCTAAGGCTAGAGGGGGTTCCTCTGTGCTCTTCGAATTTTCTGCTACTCTGTAAGGTTAACTACCAGCCTAAGTTTTACAGAGGTGATTCTTTTACCTTTTCTCTTTAAATAAAATCCTTCTTTTTAAGAACCTGACTGCTTTTTCCATTGTTCTACAGACCCAGGGGTTTGGGTCTGTAGTCCCTTTGTAACCAACTGTTGAGGATATATGCTCAAGCCTTCCTCAGGAAAGGGGGTGTAGGCTTGGGGGAATATTTTGGGGGACTAGGACTCCAAGTGGTCCTTTCCCTGATTGTTTGTTAAATCACTTGATGGTAGCAGCGATCCCAAGGTAAGAAAGGAATCTGTACCTTGAGGAAGTTTTATCCTAAGCTGGTAAGAATAAGCTTAGGGGGTCTTTCATGCGGGTTCCCTTCATCTGTACCCCAGAGTTCAGAGGGGCGAAGGAACCATGTACATTGGCCAAACCGGACAGTCTCTATGTAAAAGAATAAATGGACACAAATCAGACGTCAAGAATTATAACATTCAAAAACCAGTCGAAGAATGCTTCAATCTCTCTGGTCACTCGATTACAGACCTAAAAGTTGCAATATTACAACAACAAAAATTCAAAAATGGACTCCAACGAGACTGCTGAATTGGAATTAATTTGCACACTGGATACCATTAATTTAGGCTTGAATAAAGATTGGTAAGGATGCATTCACTCCACAAAGTAAAAATATTTCCCCATGTTTATTCCTCCCCCTCCACTGTTCCACAGACTTTCTTGTCAACTGCTGGAAATGGCCCATCTTGATTATCACTACAAAAGGTGGTTTTTTTTTTTGTTTTTTTTTTCCGTTTCTCTCCTGTTGGTAATAGCTCATCTTAACTGATCACTCCCGTTACAGTGTGTATAACACCCATTGTTTCATGTTATCTATCTATATCTATCTACTGTATTTTCCACTGCATGCATCCGATGAAGTGCGTTTTAGCCCACAAAAGCTTATGCTCAAATAAATTTGTTAGCCTCTAAGGTGCCACAAGTACTCCTGTTCTTTTTGTGGATACAGACTAATGCGGCTGCTACTCTGAAACCTTTGGGGATGGATTGTTGCCAGACTTTTCAGTAAATTCTTCCTAATCAATTGCTGAACTACAGAGTTGGGAGAGAATGCAGTGTATTTGCCTGCCAGACAGCTAACAGGAAAATAAAAAATGTTTAGCTGAGATCATGGACAAAATGTGAATGGATTTGAAGAACAATTAAAAAAGGAAATGGAAAGTGTTATGTCTGCTTGAATAAATTAAGAGATCCCAAGTGATTGTGGGTTCCTAAGCCACAGGCTTCTATTTTGAGGAAAAAAATAGAAATCTGCTCAAATACTGTCTGTGTTATTACTTTCCATGAGACTTTTATAATCCAAACGTGTTTGTCTTATTTGTAACATTTCAAGAGGCACCAACTTTTGTTTGCTTCCCCCAACCCCTTTTCTCTGAAGAGGGAGGAATGAGGAAACTGGGTATTTTTCTGATCAGGGAGGGGATTGTAATGGTCCAAGTTTTGAGGCTGGATATCTTGCCTTGCCAAAAACAGACCCATGCTACTTTTCTGTTTTCATGGATTCCACTTCCCCCATTGGTTCTGCCTCCCCTCGGTTTTGCTGACTCCTTCAATAGAAGATCAACAAGATTCATTCACTTCTTCCCAGTCTTAATAGCCTCCTATCCCTCTCCCGTGTCGGGTCCCCACCAAAACTATATGTCTGCCCTTCACCTGCCCCTTTAGCCCCACTCCTTTCTAACGGTTGACCTCCCTCTACCTTCTTCCTTCACCTCTCACTTTTTTTAATGAAAGCTGGTCGTGGTCTTTCCCACTCTTTAAAAATCTTCTATCTGAATGTCCCCTCCATCTATTCTCCTCCCTCTGCTTCTTTGTCTCACTTCCAAATCTTCCCAATACTGTGGTTGGAACTTAGACCAACTCAACAATCACATCCTCCTTCCTTCCCAAAATCTTGTCCTCTGTTTGTTTGTTTTTTCGGGACTGAACGCTGCTGCTCTGTTCTCGCTTGGGCCTCGTCTACACTGGGAAGTTTCTGCGCAGTAAAGCAGCGTTCTGTGGTGTAACTCCCGAGCTGCGCACACGGCCAAGCCACTGAGTGCGCAGAAACTGCGCAGTTGCAGTGATGTAAAAAACAACAAAAAAAAAAACCCGCCACCCTGAGGCATAGAGCTCTCTGCACCGGGGTACAGCACCGCGGTGCCCGTGTAGACACCAGGGTCGATTTACGGCTCTGCGATTGGCCTCCGGGAGGTGTCCCACAGTGCCTGTCCTCTGCTCTTTGGTTTGAACTCCACTGCCCTGCCCTCAGGTGACCAACTGTGAACCCCACCCCTTAAATTCCTTGGGAATTTTGACAGTCTCCTTCCTGTTCACTCAGTGGCGCGTGCAGTGGTCTCAGCACATCTTTCCAGATCCTGGACCTCATCAGCATTTGGGGAGAGGAGGCTTCCAGTCCCAGCTGCGCTCCAGCCATAGGAATTATGATACCTGCGGACAGATTTCACAATGCATGACAAAGGGGTCATGACCAGGACACACTGCGGTGCAGGGTCAAAGGAGCTGCGGAACACCTACCACAAGGTGCGGGAGGCAAACCGCCGCTCCGGTGCTGTGCCCACGAGCTGCTGGTTCTACAAAGAGCTGGACACAATACTCGGCGGTGACCCCACCTCAGCTACGAAGACCACTGTGGATACTTTGGTGGCTCGCGTGCCAGTCGAGAGTGGACCGAGCCAGGAGGAGGAAATCTGGGATGAGGATGTGGAGGGGAAGCGGGACCCAGAGGCAGAGGACGACTTGGACGTCGGAGATGTATGCAGCTAGGAGCTCTTCTCTACCTTGAAGGAGTCTAACCAATCAGTGGTCTGAGCTGGGTGAAACACAAACAGGAGAGGAGGCCCCTGGTAAGTGGCTTTGAATCCCTGAGGTGAGTTGTCGGGGGTAGGAGGATTGCAGAAAGCAGGCTTGTGTCTGTATGATGCACATACCACCACATGCCCAGTCTGAGCGGTGGAACAGGGTATTGATTGATTCCCTCACTTCATGGGAATCTGCCTCAGATCTCCAGAAAACTCTCATGGAGATACTGGGCAATCCGCTGCCACAGGTTGTTTGGCAGAGCTGCTTTGTTTCTTGGCCCATTAAGGGTAACTTTCCCACGCCACTCTGCTGTCACGGAGGGAGACCATTGTTGCACACAGGCGACCCTCATAAGGGCCAGGTTAGAAGCCGCAGTCTTGGCAAAGACCCTCCCTTGATTCCTTGCTCACCCTCAGCAGCGAGATATCTTCAAAAATGAACACAGCCTGTGGAAAATGTGGGGACAGGAATGATTATAAGCCCCCCTCCCAGAGTGCTGGCTCTCCCCAAGAGCTATGTGTACAGTATGGTCCTGGAACTTTGATTTCCCCTGCCCCGGCAGTTACTCACCATTTTGGGGGTCGTGTGGCTCGTGCTTGGCTGGGGTCAGCCAGTTGGTGACAGGTATGCAAATAGTGGCCGTGTTTTAAATCAGTGGTCTGTGTGTTGCAAACAATCCTGGTTCTGTAAAACGTTGCATTTTGGCTTCACAGATTTGACCTTGGGAGCCCAGCCTCCCTCTATGTTAATGCCGGCTGAATGGCTGAGCAGAATTAGAAAGCGGCCATGAAGAACTAACGAGGACTTTGTGTGATGTCACGATGAACTCCACGGCCGGAAAACAAGAATTGAAGGAGTGGCAGAACAGCGAGAAGAGGGACCGAAAGGAGAATGTGGTGCGCCAGAACGAAGCCACGGAGCGGCTCTTAAACATTATGGAGCGCCAAGCGGACACGCTCCAGGGACTGCTAGCACTGCAAACTGAGCAGCTCTGCGCTAGCCGTACCCTGCAGCCACTGTTGCAAAACTCTTTTCCATGCGCCCCCCCCCCCCCCCCAGACACGGCCAACACACAGTTATCAACCTCCTGGCTCCAACCTGTACCTGCGGCATTCCTCTCCTCCCCCCTCATAGTCCAGCATTGCGGACTCCCAGTACCCACTGCACTCAACACCCGGCCCTTTGCAGTTCAATCCTGCTGCAGTTCAGTACTTGCTGCACTGTACTCCAAAGGAGAAGGTTGCATGTGACACCTGGACATGCACAAATCTTTAACTGTCCTGGGACCCCACCTCTTCCTGGGACCCCCCATTCCCCATAGTGCTGGTGTGGTTTTTTTGTCTGTCTCTCCCCTCTGCAGTTGTTGTTTTTTAATAAAAGAATTGTGTTGGTTTGAAAGCCATCTTTATTCCATTAATGGAAAACAGAGCCCTACAAAGCAACTTTCTTAAACCTTCACAGTGCATCGTCTTTACTAATCACAATCATCTCCTAGCATTACAAGCACTGCACTCCCAAGCACAGCAACAGATATTAGCAGCTTTCATCTTCGAATTGCTGCCTCAGGGCATCCCTGATCCTTATGGTCCTGCACTGTGCCCCTCTAATAGCCCTGGTCTCCGGCTGTTCAAATTCAGCCTGCAGGCATTGAGCCTCAGTAGTTCAGCCCTGAGTGAAGCTTTCACCCTTCCCTTCACAAATATTATGGCGCGTACAGCACACGGCTATAAGCATAGGAATATTGTCAGTGGCCAGGTCCAGCCTCCCATATAGACAATGCCTGCGGGCCTTTAAATGGCCAAAAGCACACTCCACAGTCATTCTGCACTTGCTCAGCCTGTTGAATCGCTCCTTGCTGCTGTCAAGGTGCCCCGTGTATGGCTTCATAAGCCACAGCATTAAGGGGTAGGCAGGGTCTCCCATGAACACAATGGGCATTTCGGCTTCCCCTATGGTGATTTTCTAGTTCGGGAAGAAAGTCCCGACTTCCAGCTTCCTGACCAGGCCAGTGTTCCGAAAGATGTGTGCTTCATGCATCTTTCCAGACCAGCCTCCTTTAATGACCGTGAAACGCCCATGGTGATCCACAAGCACTTGGAGAACCATTGAGAAATACCCCTTGAGATTAATGTACTCTGTGGCTGGGTGGTCTGGTGCCAGAATTGGAATTTGCATGCCATCCATCGCCCCCCTGCAGTTAGGGAAGCCCATTTGTGGAAAGCTGTCCACAATGTAACGCACGTTGCCCAGAGTCACGGTCTTTTGGAGCAGGATGTGATTAATGTCTCTGCACGCTTCTGTCAACACGAGTCCAATGGTCGACTTTCCCACTCCGAACTGGTTAGCGGCAGATCAGTGTAGTGGCAGTGGCAGTCTGGAGTAGCCAGTTTCCACAGTGCAATTGCCACATGCTTCTCCAGCTATAGGGCAGCTGTCATTCTCGTGTCCTTGCACTGCAGGGCTGGTGTGAGCTCCTCACACAGTCCCATGAATGTGGCTTTCCTCATCTGAAAGTTCTGCAGCCACTGCTCATCATCCCAGACGTGCATGACAATGTGATCTGCCACTCAGTGCTTGTTTCCTGAGCCCAAAAGCAGCGTTCTACTGTGGTCAGCAGCACCTCCGTGAATATCACAAGCAATCTCGTGTCGTAGCTACTACGCGTGGCGAGATCAATGTTGAACTCTTCTTGCCTTTGTAGTTTAAGGAATAACTCCACTGCCACTCATGATGTGTTAGTTGGAGTGACAGCATATTGGTCAGTGGTGCGGGATCCATTCCTGCAGACAGAAGAGGCAGGGCAGAGTGCGCAATACACAAACTGTTTGAAAGATGCTGCCAAATGCAGACAGAAGCACAGGGATTGCTGGGATGTGAAGCAAATGCATCATGGGGCATTGAGACAGGACCCAGGATGCCCTACAACACCCCCCCACCACCTTCCCACAGGTCTTCGCGGCAGAAGAGGAAGAAATGCTCTGTGGGTTAGCTGCCCAGAGTGCACCACTCCAGATTCCTCTGTGAACATGCTATTGCGCGGGCAGCTGACAGTGTGAACATACAACAGCCGTTTCCCTTAAGCGCTCTGAGTGGTGATGTAACTGCTGGTGATGTAACTCTGCTAGTGTAGACATACTCTTACTATCTGATTGCTTCCCTTGTCCACTGCAGTTGGCTTAGTCTTATCTGGAATTGAGTATCGACCAGCTTGTGGCCATCCCTGCCTCAGCTGCACTCAAACATTGAAAGACACTCAACCACATTCCGTTGGGCTGGGTGAGTCAGATCCGAAGCTGTGAGTTAACAATGTACTTAAACAATTGTAACCTGAGTATAGAGCCTTACTAGGCTCTCCTCACAACTGCACACATTGCATAAGAGGGGTGACAACAAAGAACCAGGAAGGAACTTGGGGAAGAATAGCAATTGCCCCAAGCGATCCTCTGCAGTATCTGTCAGACAGAAAAGAATAGTCAATTGTGGGCAGCCCTGTCCACTTCCACCAGGGACTGTAATGAGTCAACAGCACCTAATTATCCACAGTATCTAAGGCAGCTGATAGAGCTAATGATATGTGCATGGACACTAGGTCCATTGCTGGAACGAAATCATCAACCAACATTTAAAATTGCAGTATCTGTGCCTGACTTGGGTCAGAGCCTTGATTGACAAAGTTAAATGGAACCAGCCCAATCTCGATGCTCTGAGAGTTTTCTTGGCACAACCAGTTCTATAGCCTTAAACAAAAATGATCAATTAGATACCGATTGACTAGATGATTTTCCTTGAGCACAGGCCAAACACGTGCTTCCTTTTAAATCAATTGACAGCCTGCCCTACTCAAAGAAGGCACTGATAATTTCAACCAGCCGAAGACTCAATGCTTGCCAACTGGCCCCTACCTGTATGGGAAGACTAGGATTCAAACACAGATGGTGGCATGAAGTTCTCCCAAAATGTCCGTAAGTGGCACTGGCTGAAATTCAAGCAGTGAAGACCTAGCTTTTTGTCTCCTCCACGTGTTACCCCATCTCCCTGGACAGTTTTTAGTCTAAACTGGATTGATTTAAATCCACAAAGTTACCTGCAGTTTCCTTGCAATGGATGGACTTACATCAGAAACTGTGGGAAGATTGTCCAGATTAACTGCACATTCCACCACCTAAACAAAATTTGCTGATGGAGCCATCACCTTGCAATGCTATGATGGATACAGGATCCCTCCAAGATTGTCCTGGAATCTCCAGGGATTAAAGATTAATCTTTAATTAAAGTTTGTCATGTGATGAAACCTCCAGGAATACATCCAGCCAAAATTGACAACCCTGATGTGTCACACCCCAGGCATATTCCGGTCCCACTGCAGCTCCCAGCTTCTTTGCTGCTCCCTCTCCCCATGGCCACAGCTTGCAACAAGCTGATGCACAAGGAGAGGGCCTGGCTGCAAACCCTGGCAGAGATCTGGTGGGACTATGTGACCCTGCATGCCCCCCATGCATCGTCTGTGTTTTCCTTCTCCCATGAGCTGTTGCAGGTAAATCATGGTGAACTGTGAAGAAGAAGCTGGGGAATAGGGTTACCTAAAGGTAGCTGCTTTGACAATGAAGCACAAAACAATATCTAGACCTGGGAATAATACATTCTCTCCCAGAGCCCTCTGGAAACCCTCGGGTAGGATAATTTTGAAATTGAAGAAATAGTTAAGCATGTCCCTTATTCCATTTGTATATGGTAAAGTGTGTGTGAGGGAGGAAATACAGTACTTAACTTGTTTCTCATAGTGGGGAAGGACAAAGAAGAGTGAACTTCGGGTTTTTTTTGTTTTGTTTTTTTTGCTGTAGGTAATCTTGTACGTTCTTGTTCTAGAAGGTGCACTCAGACTCATGGTAGCGCTCCTCTGAGGTGGTGGGCCTTACACAAAAACCTGAATAGACCCAATGAACTCTACTTTCTGCAGAATGGAAGCTGGCATAGGCTTCTGATCCTAAACCAAAAGATGCAGAATAGGTATCTTCTTAGTCAGCACATTGTGCAAGAACAAGCCTCAAAAGATAATTTGCAACAGGAAGTGCTGAAGTTCAAGTGTCACAGCTTAGAGTTCCTGTTGTGGTCTTGAAATTAGGGAGTTCTTTGTTTTGTGATGGCAAACTGTCAGCCTGGTGTCCTGAAAAATTTATTTGAGTTTAAACTCTTCTTGGCAGTCCTTTTTTACGTCTAGATTTCTTACAAGGATTAAAAAAAAAGTTCCATCAATGTTATAGTAGTTTCTATTCAAGAGGCTTTTGTTTATGTTCTGAAACTAGTTGCTTTAGCTTGCTGTTGTCCCTAAAAACACACTAATAAAATGTCAGTATATTTTTGTCTGTGTGCTATATATTACTTGCCACTAAAGGGGTGGAAATTGCCTAAATAACTTTCTGGTAATATAAAACTTGTTAATGCATCACATTTGATTCGAAGAATTACAAGGCACCAGGGTATTTCAGTTGATTTGTAATAAAATGAAATGGTGAATGAGACTAGATTAAGCTATAATTATAATGCTGCAAAAGGATCAAAAATTGTCTCTTGTAATTAAGAAATTTGTCTGCCTCTTTGGTATATCAACTCATCTGATCAGCTATGTCCCTGTTCCTTACCCCATTAGGACACAACAATTAAGACTTGTCGTCTTCTCATGTATCCGCTCCCTCTTCCTCTGGAAGACAAAATGCTTGTATCTCTTTCAGTTTTCAAATAACGAATCCAAAATGAAGTTTCTGTATTGCTGGAAGCTAGATCACATGGTAAACCCTGGTTTCAGAGTAGCAGCCATGTTAGACTGTATTCGCAAAAAGAAAAGGAGTACTTGTGGCACCTTAGAGACTAACAAATAAACCCTGGTTTTCTGATTTTGGATGGTTTCACTGAAACATGAATAGAGCGATAGAAATGCTCACTTGTACATCATCAGTTTGGTAGCCCAGAAAGATAGTGACCGACGCCCCAATTCAGCAACACATTGAAGTGCGTTGCTGAACAGGGATGGGTGCATTTGTGCTTTGCAGATATGGGTCCTACATTATTATTATATATTATTTTTTTACTATCTCATAGCTTTTGAGTGGCATGTGTAAGATGAGTTGTTCTCCATCCAGCTTCAGTTGGACAGGTTTCAACATCACAGCCCCCCTACCCCTACGCATGTTGCATTAATTAGCATCATTGTTGGCAGTCTGATAATAGAGATCAAGTACCAAATGCACATTGGCATTGAACTGCCCCCTCATAACTAGACCCAGCCTCTAAAGAACGATGTTATTTAGGTTTGTAGGGAAACTTGCGCTGCTGTTACTAATTCTATGTCTGTTCTGTGGCCGAATGGGAATCTTCATTTTCCATGACTCTTGCTCCTTCCCCTTTCACCAGTGCTATAGTAACGCTAGTAAGTAATGCTTGAAAAAAGGAATTTCATAACCATAAGCAAATACGTTTTTGATTCTTCCATATAGTGTATATAAATGAATTTTATTATTTACTTAATGTGTTGTATTTATCTTTTTTTAAAGATTTTTTTTTTTTAGAGCAGTATTTTTCAACACCGGTTACTAGACTTCCCTGAATTGTGTGCTACTACATCCTCTGTGAGAGTCTTAGGGCTTGTCTACATTTACCAGGGGATCGACATGCGGCAGTCAATACATGGGCGGTCGATTTAGTGGGTCTAGTGAAGACCTGCTAAATCATCGTCAGATCGCTCTCCCGTTAATTCCTGTACTCCGCCTGAATAAGAAGTGCAAGGGGAGTCGGGAGATGCTCACCCGTCGACTTAGCGTAGTGTGGACCCCACAGTAAGTAGATCTAAGTATATCTACTTCAGCTACATTATTCACAGAGCTGAAGTTGCGTAATTTAGATCAAGTTCCCCCCGTAGTGTAGAGAAGACCTTACAGGTTTACTAATGCTAACATATAAGGCAGCATTCTTTTTCAAGGCCATGGTAGAGCTCTGTTCTGGTCTGCTGTGCTTTCTGAATGTGGGGAATACTATAATATAACAATTCTGAAGTAGCAAATTCTCTTGCAGGCTTAAGGAGATGTCATCCACAAAGTAAAATTGCAAAATATTCTTTTGTTTTGCTTGTGAAAAAGGTTTGATATAATGAGGGACCTTTTTCATTATGGTCTTGGTTCTATTGCTTGTGAAGGGCAAAGAGTATAATGAAGATGTGTTATTTTTATTTGCAGGTTATCTTAAATGTGACACCGATGACGGCTGTGAGAACAAAGAAGAAGTAGGAGGAGAAGAGCTCTTTGACACTGTAAATTCCTCAATTGTTTCCGGGGACAGCATCCGATTCTTTGTGAATGTCAATTTGGAAGTACAACAGAATGTAACTGGTAAGTGCATTGTGTTCTCCACAATCCTTACTGAAATGTGAGGAGGTCAAACTATGCCTGCCTTGATCTCCCTGCTTTTCTGATACAGGCTTCCCCTCCCTGGTAGGTATTTGCCCAACAAAAGCTGTGGTATCCAAGGGAGATTTTCAAAGTCACGAACATCAGTTAGGGATCTAACTACTATTGACTTTTAGTGACAGGTACCTAAATACCAGTCGTGCCTCTGAAAAGCTGACCCCACATGCATGCCTGGAAGCACCCATTGACTTCAGTGAGAGCCGCTGCCTGCTCCGCATTTTTGAAAATCGAAGTATTTTTATGTAGGTGCCTACACGTTTTATGTAGGTGTAGTTCTAAAAATGGACTTGGGAGACAAATTTAAAGGACCCATTTTTGAACGTATATACCTCAGTGTACACTAAGTTCTCTCTTTCTTTGTTTTGTTTTTACTTTCAGTGAGTGTGAGGGGGTGGCGAAATGAGGTTTAAGTGGGTTTTCTATTGAGCTCTGAAAGTACTGAGGTGGACTATCATAATGACCAATGAAGTGGATTTTAGCCCACGAAAGCTTATGCCCAAATAAATTTGTTAGGTGCCAAAAGGACTCCTCGTTGTTTTTGCTGATACAGACTAACATGGCTACCCCTCTGAATTTCTAGAAGTGAGTTTCTAATTTGTATTTTTATTGTAATATATAAAAGGAGAGAGGGAGAAACGCGCATAAAATTACTGCATCCAATATAAATGCATGCGTGATAAAACGGAACACAGGATTTACATGTATTCACATACTCAAAGGTCAGGTCTTCATTTGATAAATCTGCGTCGCATATCTGTGAAATTGTAACTTCAAATACGTTTGTCACGTTCATGGCAGCAAATGTAACTGGCACATCATAAATAGTTCTGGGCAAAAAACTGATTTGTTTTGGTTTGCTGGCAGTTCCAGAAAATAAAGAGGAAAACAAAAAATCCACAAACCCAGTAACTGGAAAAAATCCATTCTAGGATCTCAGTCTTGCCCTGGCCCAATTACTATTCAGGGTCATTATGATTGACTATAAATTGTCACTATGAATGACCATGAATAGCCATTGGGCCAACAAAAGAAGTGAGAATGACTGGTAGTTAGGGACTCTAGGATGTGGAAGGCCAAGTTCAAATCCCTGCTTCAATGACTGTTTATACCAAGTGGAACAACTTCAACAAGAGAAATTGAGAGCCCCTTATCAGAATATCCCAGAGCTTAGTGGAAAGGCATTCTCCTGTAGTGTTGGAGACCTGTGTCCAAATCCCTTCTCCAGATCAAGCCAATGTTGGAATTGAACCTGGGTCTCCACATCCCAGGTGACTGTCTTAACCAGGGGGCTAAAACTTACAAGTAGGGCACCTCTTCCTCTCATGTTGTGAATGGGATCTAAGTCCTGAAAAATATTTTTGGCCAAAATTCTTTGAATTCATCTCAGTTTTGCAAATAGCTTTGGGTTGACTTGAGACTGCATTTTTCAGCAAACTAATTTGTCCAAAAAAATTCACCCAGCTCCAATCATAAACACTGAAGCTTTAGTAAGCAAATCGCATTAATCCTGGATAATTAATTATGTACCTCCAAGAAGACTGGTCAGATGATTCTGCTTCCTTTAATTAGCTATTCTATTTCTAGGCTGACCAACACAAACTATCCTGTGTTCACACAGGTTGTGTATAATCCACACCATGTATGTTGTTGGGAGGGCCAAATGACTAATTAATAGGTTCCAAGGCCAGAAGAGACCACTGTGATCATCTAGTCTGTATAATACATCCTAGAGAATCCCACAAAATAATTCCTACAGTATATCTTTTAGAAAATAACATTCAATCCCAATTTTAAAAATCAGTGATGTAGAATCCACCACAACCCTTTGTAAATTGTTCCAATTGTTAATTACTATCACTGTTTTAAAAAACAACAACAACAACAAAAAAAGTCTTATTTCCAGTCTGAATTTGTCTAGTAGGAGAATCTTAGGTAGGAATAGAGAGGTTATTTTTACTTCTATATTGGGCATTAGTATGACCACTACTAGAACACCGTGTCCAGTTCTGGTGTCCACGGTTCAAGAAGGATGTTGATAAATTGAAGCAGGTTCAGAGAAATACCCTGTGAATGATTAAACAATTAGAAAACATGCCTTATAATGATAGACTCAAGGAGCTCAGTCTGTTTAGCTTAACAATGAGAAGGTTAAGGGATGACATAAGTACAGTTTATAAGTACCTATGTGGGGAACAAATATTTAATAGTAGGTTCTTCAATCTAGCAGAGAAAGGTATAACCCAATTCAATGTCTGGAAGTTGGAGCTAGACAAATTCAGACTGGAAACAAGGTGCAAATTTTTTACAGGGAGGATAATTAACCATTGGACATCTTATCAAGGGTCATGGTGGATTTTCTATCACTAACAATTTTTCAATAAATGTTGAATGTTTGTCTAAAAGATCTGCTCTAGGAATTATTTTGGGGAAATTCTGTGGGCTGTGTTGGGCAGGAGATCAGACTAGATGATCACAATGGTCCCATCTGGCCTTGGAAGCTCTGAATCTAGGTTACATGTACAGACTTTAGATCATACTTTTATGTAACCATTCCAGCTGTGCCTTGAAGTTAAGATTCATAAGAATTATTAAGGCTCTAATACTACTAAAAGCATAGAAGACAGCTGTACTTGGATTTTGCTCATTGTTTTATTTATCTATTTTGTCAAAGCGTAATAAACCTTTTGGTAACTTACTCAGTGACTAACTTTCTTGTGGGTCGGGCTATTTTGTCATACAACCTCTGTTGCAGCCAGTGGCAGTGGCTGAGCTAACAGCAGCTTGACTCGAGAAATTAATCTGGGGAAGTTCTATAGCCTGTGTTCTGCAGGAAGTCAGACTAGATGATCACAGTGGTCCCTTCTGGCGTCGGAATATAAATCTCTGAAAGGGAGAGGGTTCTTGCAAAACCCTTTCCAAGATGTCACTCCACCCCTTGTTCAGAGGGAGCCTGGATTTATCATGTGTAATGCATGATGAAACACTTATCTCTTGTGCTAGCCATTTGTTGAAGAGGTATCAAACGTGGTTTTCATTTTGACTGAATAATATTTTAATCCTCTGTATGTGGAGTTCTTTGCAGTACTAATGACATGAAGCAAACTTTAAAAAAAAAAAAAAAAAAGCCACAATGAGATGTCCAGGAAATAAGATTGCAGTAACTATTAAGTTATGTATAAAAATTAGTCTCCTCTATTGGGTGCTCATCCTGTCCAAATTCTAGATTGCAGATTCTTTGGGGCAAGGATCTTGTATACCTGATATTCTGTAAGTGTTTCAGTCAGGTCCAGACACCCCAATTGGAGAACAGGGTGTCTGAACCCCAAAGCGTCAGCAGATGAATCCACTGGTGGTATACAATGTTGTGTATGAAAACATGTGGAGTAAGATCTTATATGAAAGCCTGTAATGTTCTGAACATGTGGTTATGAATTTGTGTATTTGAGTATGTATAAAATGGTCCTCATAATTAGTGCTGCTACATTCAGCTCCACCACACAACAGGGTGGTCGTCAGCCAGGTTGGAGAGGAGCTGTCTCCCCAGACAGATGAGACTAGCTCCAAGCACCTAGCGTTATATAACCCAGGAGAAAGACAAATGGTTGGCCATTAGGGTTAATGGGAAAACACTGTGCTATATTTCCCCACCCTAAGCAACCATGAGTCACCATGCCAGGAGAAAAGAAAAGCCAGGAGGGAGCCCTTAAAAAGAAACGGGAAGCTTTCATTATGAGGGGTAGCCTCTAAGCAGGTAGCTGTCTGTGAAAAGCTGGATGCCGTCTATGACAGAGTGTATTCTGGGAAAACTGCTCAGTGATAACAGGTAACTTTTATATTAGACTAATTCCCTTTTCTAATATAAGTGTAAAACCTGAAGTTGCATTTTTGTTTGTTTTTTGTGTGTAGTTTGAATACATTTGCTTTTTCTTATTTCATCTCTGAATCTGTGATTTTTCTATTAAACACACTTTTTTGTTAATTTTTACCTTAAGCGGGGTGGGTGGGTGTGTGTGTGTGTGTGTGTGTCAAAGTAAGCTGGTGTCTGGGGGGCTGGTTTCACGCTTTCGGAGGGTGGTGGTGGTGATGAACCAGAGGGGAAAAGTCAGAGTGTCTGTTAGTCAAGAACTCAGGAAGGATGGATTTGGGGAGACTTGAGAGCAGCAGGACTGTTGGGGTCACCCTGCAAGGAAAAGTGGGCTGGTGAGAGCCAGGGTGAAACTTTTATGCTTGGGGGCTGTTTACTGGTGTCCTGGCTCTGAGCCATGGCAGCATTAAGGCATCCAAAGTTACAAGGGAAGAGGTGACAGAACTCCTTACTGCTCTGGGAAATCCCCAGAACATCAGAATAAGGCACCCACCCCACTTTCAGTCTAGTACAAATAATAAGCACTTGTAAAAGCACCAAGAGCCATCGAGGATAGGAGCTTGAAAGAAGTATAAACTAACAGAGTAGAATTATGGACCTGGTGACAGCTCTGCTATGAACCCTTCTAGTTAATAACCTCATGTAATGGACGTACAGCTCAGTACATGCATAATTAGATACTCTTTGCTATACTTTTATTTTAAAATATCTTTGTGTGGGATTAAACAATGTTGAGCAACAGAGCATAGCATGGGCCATAAAATTATGGCAACTAATTAACTATTGTCATATAATTCTGTACCATAGGGAATGGTGTAGCTAAAAAATAGAATATACATTATAAAAAACCCCCTCATTTTTAGCTAGCCTGGTCATTACTGTCTAAATCAGCTTTTACCCATAGCCTAAATTAGTCTAGGTGCCCAGATACTAAAAGTTGGCTCAGTTTTGGCACTTGGGTCGCTGAACCTGTTCATACATGTGTGTTGTTTCCTTGTGGTTGCTGGAGAGCACCCAATACAACTCGTTTTTCAGCCCCTGGTATTATTTGAATATTGGATGCTATCGTCTTTGGCAGAGGTAAATAGGCTGTATTATTGAATGGCTGTGTTTTATTTATGGTAGGAAGGACTAGGGGTGATTACAGGTAGTTGCTTATATCTGCCTGGGGCCTTGCCATTGCTCATTGTGTAGACAAGGTTTTTTGGGAAGGTTCTGGGGAGTGTGGGGGGAGGGGGTTGATCTTCAGGCTGAATAAAAGAACAGTCTCAGCAAAGCTGTTGCCCTTTAGGATACTCTGGTTCTTAAAAACTTTTTTGGGAGATGGGAAAGTGGAGAAAGGTTCAGAGAAGGAACTGGTGGTGCTGGTGGGGAAATCCTGTTAGGGGTTTGCAGTGGAGGCTATACAGGGTTGGCAAGATCTCCTATAGGCTTGTTTTCAAGACTCACTTTAATATTTGCAAACATAAAAGCACAGGAGTTTACAGCATACTTGCATCTCTGGTTTCAGAGTAGCAGCCGTGTTAGTCTGTGTTCGCAAAAAGAAAAGGAGTACTTGTGGCACCTTAGAGACTAACAAATTTGTTAGTCTCTAAAGGTGCCACAAGTACTCCTTTTCTTTTACATCTCTGGGTAGACATGCACAATAAACGCAAAGAAATGCCCTTCTTACCTGCTTTCTATATAGACCTCTGTAACAATTCTGCCCAAGACCAAGTCTTTCCTCCCCTCCCCATTTTCCCTCTCTGATCTCCCATGTGGGGAGCAGTCTGTCCTCCACAGAATTAGTACCCCCTTTTTGCTCTATATCCAAGAGTTGCAGGTCCCAACAGAGCTTTCACCCTTGTGGAGTTAGACTCTTGCATTGTTCCCTGTAACCCCATGCTACAGAGGCCACAATAGTGGATCAAAGTAGGCAAAAAATGCCCAGGGAGAAAGGAGAACTCAAACCAGAGTGATCCATTCAGTTGGAGATTCATGAGCCTCATGGCTCTAGTTTCTATCATTTTATAATCTGTTTGCAAGCTGTACATTTCATAACTGCAAATACTTATTTATGCCCCTGACTGCAACAAGGAGCCTGAATGTTTGTGCTTGAAAGTTGAAGGGAAAAAATTCCTGGTTACTAGTGACTGGTGAAAAATCAATCCGAAGGAAGAATGTGGCTTTGTTAGAAATAATAATGGAACACAATTTACACTTCACAAGAAATTATAAAGATTGTTCCACCCTCTAGACAATAGACCATTCCTAGATACCGAGAGCCAACAGTTTCCTGTAATACACTCCAGAGACACACGCGCGTGCATACACTCGCCTGCTGCTTTACTAGCAAAACACAGCTTTCCAGCATGCTGTCAGGCCCCTGTTAAGATAATTTTTTTTTTTTTTTAAAAGGGGATGAGGAACGCTGTGGTGGCGCCAAGGAATTCCAGGGAGAGTAGTGGCCAGAGACAAGTGGTCTGGGCCTGACTGGGTATCCTTCTACACACAATAGTCACATTTCCTCACATGAATACCAAAGGCCTTTTTATGTCTATTGGCACAATGCTGACCCAGGGATTACATCTGATAACTCCTATTTTAGAAGTGTTATGTCAGTATGGGATGTTGGGCTCTTAGGGTTTCCTATACTATAATGGAAAGTGGACAATTGTGTTGTCACATTGCGGAGAGGGGTGGCCTCCCTTCGAGCTTCCTGATCAAGGTATTTTCAAAGCACTGTTTACAAACTTAACCGCCCCACCCCACACACACCCTCTTTTTGTGCCTAATGCAAGCATTTATACAAGAGGTATGTGCTAATTCTAGCTCCTTCACAGTGGATTTGCTTCGGAGGCAGCTGGGATGTATTTGTGAGATGTATTTGTGAGAGGTTTATTTAGTGCCCTATTTGAGCTGATTACCATTTTCAATGGAGTATTTTCCAGCACAAGGGTTAGGGCCAGATCAATAGACGATTTTTCTTGCAAGTATCAGAACCTGTTGTTTCAAGAGAATCTGCTCTGCATAGTGATTTGTGTCTGAACGTTTCATTTAATAACAGGAGTGTGGTGGTGTCTTTCTCTAGTTACAAGTACCTTTGTGCTTTTTCCCCTCTCCCGCACCTTCTGTGAGAGAAACTCCCAGTCAGAATTGATCAATCCAACACCTTACTCACTGTCCAGTTTTCCCTCAAAACTAACAGCTAGACAGACAGTGAGCTGTGTTCACCTGGCTAAGAACTATGCACATCCCATTAGATTTGTTACCCTGCTACCTTCCACCACCCCCAAGCTCACTTGTTTCTCTCTCACTCGTTTTGGCTCTTAAACTGTAAGCTATTTGGGGGAACGGTTATTGCTTATGTCAGAGGTTCTCAAACTGTGGTCCGTGGATAGTTCTAAAGTGCGCGCCACCCACCTAATTAGTGGAACAGGAGTGGCTCCACTAATTAGGTGCCTGGACCCTGGAGAAGATGCATGTGCTAGGTGAGGTGGTGGCCTTGGGGGAGATATGGGGTAGGTGGGAGGAGGCAGTGGGGTGAGAAGAGGGGGTGGAGGGAATTTAGGATGTGCGGGGCTGCGGAGGCCAGAGAAAAAAGGTGACTTTCCCCAGCTCCAGGCTGCGGCTGCTGGGGAGAGACACTGCCCCAGCCCCCCTTCCCAGCCTCAGCTTGGGGGCTGTCGCGGCAGGGGAGAGAGGGCACATCCATCGCATTAGAAAGGTAAGACTAGTGATATTAAAATATCAGTTGTGTGCCTTTATTTCTAAAACAAAAAAAGTTTAAGGTTTTTTTTTAATATAGCGCTTTTATCCAAAGCGCTTTACAACAGTTAGCTAATGGTACAAACAACATTTGGAAAGATCATGTACTCGATGCTTTTTTTTTTTTTTTTTTTTTTTTTTAAACCTTTGTCTTCACGAACAAGGTCAGCTCCCAGACTACTGCACTGGGCAGCACAGCATGGGGAGGAGGTGACCAGCCCGCTGTGGAGAAAGAAGTGGTTCGGGACTTTTTAGAAAAGCTGGACAAGCACAAGTCCATGGGGCTGGATGCACTGCATCCAAGAGTGCTAAAGGAGTTGGCGGATGTGGTTGCAGAGCCATTAGCCATTATCTTTAAAAACTCACGGCGATCAGGCGAGGTCCCGGATGACTGGAAAAAGGCTAATGTAGTGCCCATCTTTAAAAAAGGGAGGAAGGAGGATCCGGGGAACTACAGGCCAGTCAGCCTCACCTCAGTCCCTGGAAAAATCATGGAGCAGGTCCTCAAGGAATCAATTCTGAAGCACTTAGAGGAGAGGAAAGTGATCAGGAACAGTCAGCATGGATTCACCAAGGGCAAGTCCATGCGTCACTAACCTAATTGCCTTCTACTGTGAGATTACTGGCTCTGTGGATGAGGGGAAAGCATATAGTCTCCCACAGTATTCTTGCCAGCAAGTTAAAGTAGTATGGGCTGGATGAATGGACTACAAGGTGGATAGAAAGCTGGCTAGATTGTCCGTAGCGATCAATGGCTCCATGTCTAGTTAGCAGCCGATATCAAGTGGAGTGCCCCTGGGGGTTGGTCCTGGGGCTGGTTTTGTTCAATGTCTTCATTAATGATCTGGAGGATGGCGTGGATTGCACTCTCAGCAAGTTTTTAGATGACACTAAACTGGGAGGAGTGGTAGATACGCTGGAGGGTAGGGATAGGATACAGAGGGACCTAAACAAACTGGAGGATTGGGCCAAAATAACTCTGAGGTTCAACAAGGACAAGTACAGAGTCCTGCACTTAGGATGGAAGAATCCCATGCGCTGCTACAGACTAGGGACCGAATGGCTAGGCAGCAGTTCTGCAGAAAAGGACCTAGGGGTTACACTGGCCGAGAAGCTGGATATGAGTCAACAGTGTGCCCTTGTTGCCAAGAAGGCTAACGGCATTTTGGGCTGTATTAGTAAGAGCATTGCAAGCAGATTGAGGGAAGTGATTACTCCCCTCTATTCAGCATTGGTGAGGCCTTCTCTGGAGTACTGTGTCCAGTTTTGGGCCCCACACTACAAGAAGGATGTGGAAAAATTGGAAAACATCCAGTGAAGGGCAACACAAATGATTAGGGGCTGGAGCACATGATTTATGAGGAGAGGCTGAGGGAACTAGGATTATTTAGTCTTCAGAAGAGAAAGCTGCTTTCAACTACCTGAAAGGGGGTTCCAAAGAGGATGGATCTAGACTGTTCTCAGTGGTGGTAGATGACAGAATGAGGAGCAATGGTCTCAAGTTGCAGGGGGAGAGGTTTAGGATGGATATTAGGAAAAACTTTTTCACTAGGAGGGTGGTGAAGCACTGGAATGGGTTACCTAGGGAGGTGGTGGAATCTCCTTCCTCAGAGGTTTTTAAGGTCAGGCTTGACAAACCCTGGCTGGGATGATTTAGTTGGGGCTGATCCTGCTTTGAGCAGGGGGTTGGACTAGATGACCTCCTGAGGTCCCTTCCAACCCTGATATTCTATAATTGTATGATCATTAAATGGTCCACTGACATCCTCAGCAATTTTGAAGTGGTCCTAAAAAAAAAAAAATTGAGAACCACAGGCTTATATCGTACAGCACTTAATACAATGGGGCATCATCTGGTCTGCCGTAAGGTGCTACCACACTGTAAATATAAATCGTGATAGTGGCAGCAGCTGCATCACTTTGTGAGGATTGGGGATAGAGCGCCCAGAAAGCAAGTGTGAAAAATCAGGATAGAGAGTGCGGGGCAATAGGTGCCTATATAAGGCAAAGCCCCGAATATCGGGACTATAAAATCAGGATATCTGGGCACCTTAGTTGGGGACCAAATTTTACTCTTACACCTGAAAAATTTCATAGTTTGATCTAGTAACTAGATCCTTGTGAGGGAAGATGGAAGAATTATTCCTAGGGGCTAGGGTTGCCAACCCTCCAGGATTGGCCTGGAGTCTCCCGGAATCAGCACTGGTCGCCCAGCGCCTACAGAAAGCGATCCGGGAGATTTTAATAGGATATTTTAAGAAAATGACATTGTCATGGGGGGGGAGAGGAAGAGGGAATCTCCCGGAATAGTTTGTCAGAGTTGGCTACCCTACTAGGGGCTCTGATTTTAATTGGGGTTTAAATCCTCAAACTCATTTTTTCTCTCCAATGCCCAATCCAAATGTCACAATTAAAGTTACACTGGGGGTGGGAGGGAGAAGTTCTTGTGAAGCTGACTGCCTTTATCCCTTGTCCGTTTGCTGCTGTTAGTGCACTGCTAGAAATCAGGAAGACAGAGGCTCAGGTTTTCAATGCTGGCTGTCGACCAGCTTGCAAATGAAAGGCCCTCAGCTAAGTCACAGAGTGAATACTCATGGCTAACAGCAAAGCAGAAGAGCCGTTTGAGCACCCCTCTCAAGAACAGTGGCGTGAGTTGAGTTCCTGTCACTACTCACAGTGCCCCCACAAAAGTGTTGTCTACAAACTACAAAATGATGGGATGGCCATTGGTGCGGCAGTTCAGGGTGCATGGCAACTTTGTTAGAAATGTGTTTTGATTTGTTTGAGTCCGGGGGGGGGGGGGGAATCACCAGCCCAGATGCAGAATTATTAGCTTTTGTCTAAGTGCCCAAACATTATTGCTTCAAAAACTGAAAATAAGACTTAACTAGAAAATAATGAAATTGCTCTTATTTTGCTTAACTTTATTAGCTGGAGTTGACTTACTTTATTATGCTAGCACTTGGAGGAATCTATCAGGTTCTGGACTCTTTCGCTGTGGCTGCTGTACTAAAAAGCCACTTCCTTCCCCAAAGATCTTAAAATCTTAGAGTGGGTCTACATACAACTTGTGCACCGTCCCTTAATGTGGAGACGTCCCAAAAACGTGTGGTTGTGATTTTTGCAGACCCCAAAGGCCAGTCCTGGGGGCATAGTAGGGGGAAGGTAATTTGAATAAATGAATAGCTTTAGAAAAAGCGAGTGACAAGCAAGCGACAAGCTTTCAAACCTATCATTCGGTTTAAATGAGTTTTGTTTTCAAGACTGCCTCTGCATGGGAAAATTCTAGCAGTTCCTCTTTAAAAATGAAATCAGAAACTTTCTTTTGCATTTCCAGGTTGTCCCGATCATGAGAGGTTAGCAGGTTATGCAGAGAAAACTTTGTCTTCAGGTGCATAGAGTAAATGTCACAATAAACATCAAATTATCCTATTTATGAATCTTTGTCACATCAGACCCATTCTTGTTAAGCTATAGAAGCTAACCTGTCCTATTAAAGTCTGCTTGCCACTGCTGATGGTTGGAAAGAGACTTTGTCCTAGGTACTAGATAATACTATAATAAAATGAGAGAAGTGATGGTGCTCTGCTAGAAATTCTGAATGCCCCTATGCAAAGCTACAAGTGTGAATTCAGCATGGTGCAATTTGTCACGGTTACTGTAATAGTATTTTAAACTCCCGATGAACTTCTCACACCTAATCTGAGCAAACCAGTAGACTGTTGTATATCATACAAATCATAGTGTGTGATACCTAAGCATAGGTTCTGATGTACATCTGGGGTTTATTTGCTGATTTGTATTAATTAATTTTTTAAAAATCTCCGGACAAACTGGAGAACAGTTTAACAAATGCAAAGTTAGAATCCTTGTACTATTATTGGTTTCTGTTTGCTACATGCAGAGATAGGTAGAGGTAATGAAAGTACTAGAAAAATCTAATAAATATAACAGATTTTCAAACCACATTCTTGTTTGGGATTTTTAAAATTTCATTTTCAGCAAGGAGGAGCATAAAAAATAGAAATGAAAAGACAAAATGACCATGGTATATTTTTTTTTATTCTTAGATATTTTCTAAAATCCTATTTTCCCCCATCCTCCTGTTTTTGTATGAAATTATTTTATGTAACTGCCTCAAGCTGTTCAAATTAGTTTTGTGTTTGATGCATTTTGTTTAGCTCTAATTCTATGCTGTGTCTGCTCAGTCTGTTTACCTAGATACCCATCACTGGGGTATTTAAGCACCAAGAGCCAGTAATCCAAGAAAACACACAAAGACAAAGGCCACTAAGAAGCTCCTGCAACACACGTGCCCCAGTGTGTTAGCTATGTTCATTCAGTATCAGATTCAAGAATTACGCTCAATCAGAACAGGACACTGTTATTAACAAGGAAGACTTGCATGATATGCTTCCTTTCCTGGGAAAGAATCCAAGCTGTGTTCTTGGATACTGTGATGAATGAGGCTCCAGGCCTTATAAAACTTCCATACATTCCTTAGGATATTTGATGAGAAGTTTAAATGGCCCTGGTCCAGAAGATGTAATCAGAGATGCTTTTGATGATGAAGCAAAAGAGTTCATTCAAGAAGATTACTTGAGAGAATTGCTGATGGTAATTGGACTGGTTTACTGCTGAGTTGTTAGATGAGCTGAATAGAGGGTTATGAAGTGACAAAGGGTAACTTCAATTATATTGGATTCATGCACATCCTTAAGGATGGATCGAAGGACTGACTGCAGATAATCAAACACCGACAGATCTATTTTATTTTGAGTCTCACTTAATTTCTTTGGGTGTGTTTTTTTTTTTTTTTTTTTTTTTTAAACTGGAGCCACCAATTGCATGCTTTCAGCTTTTGCATTCCTCTCTATTTTTACTGATTCCACGTCTCTCTAGCACACTTCTACCTGTGTAATTAGACTGTCAGTGGAGGGTATTGTAAAGGGAAAGCATTTGGGAATAATGAAGAGCGAATATAAAAGCCTAGGGAAACTGCTCGTTGTTTCTAGTCACTGGAGGCTTACATTTTTATACTGCATGCCATTTTTAAGTAAAGATGACTTTTATAAATCAAATATTCCTGGCAAAGATATTTTAACAATCATAACTTTCATATGGGGACTTGCATAATCTATAACACTTCAAAGTTAATTCCACTTTAATACTAGTTGATTGATGAAAGAAATGGGTGTAGCCTCTGCACTCTGAGAGTTTCTATGGTAAATAGTTGTTGTTGTTATGACATCTGAACTGCCTTGTAATATTTCATTGTGCTTACAGGGGTGCATGTGCAGGCTTGTCTTCCCTGTAGAGTTAACTTGATTTGTAACTCACGTGTTGCCGCAACTCGAGGTCCATCCACAGACACTAAACCCCTAACTCAAGTGTGGTAGTGCTTTTAACTTGAGGGGAATATAGGCTAAAGCTCAATTGTGCACAACTTGTCAGCTGCTAATAAAATCATTCTTTGCACCGAGCCATTCACTTTCTGTAACTCCAGTGTTCTACAGAGTGGCAGCTCTCTCTAGAGTGTGGATAACTCAAGTTAACTCTGCAGTGAAGACATAGCCTGTATGTCTAATAGACCTCATCTTCTGCTGGTGTCAATCAGCTTTATTTCCACTGAAGCTCATGGAGTTAAGCAGAGCACCAGTTGAGGACGTGGCTGGTAAATGAGGGGGAGTGGATCAAAAATATTTTGCATATAAAAATAAGATAATAGAAGCAGTTCAGCCATTTAAAGATGTGGTTTTTAAAAACAGCCAATTTAGAAAAGATTACTAGCTTTTAATGGCCCTGATTGCAGTCTACCCAGTCATGGCTCCACATACAGAAGTTCTCTTACACTTTTTGCTGCTTCAACAAAGGCGTGTTCCGTATTTCCATTGAACTCCATGGCAGTGTGGAAGAGTTATTTCTGCATTTTCACTGTATTTTTGTGTCCTAAAACAATAAAGTACTGAAAATACAGTGGTGCTTTAGAAGAAAGGATGAATTTTTAACAGAAGTCACAATACCGACAGATATGAATTCAGACCTCTGAAATATAGGGCAGACATTTTTTCTACTGGCCATTCAACTGTCTTTGGTTAACATACATGGGAAATTACTTATTACTTGGTACATGAGAGAGGAATACTTTTTAAATTTTTTTTATTTTTAATATTACAGTACAAATGTATGGAGGCCTAGAGTGTTTCCTACTTCATGCCAAGAGCTATAGATATGCAAAATTTTCTTAATTGATTATTAATTTATTTTGCTATTTGGAGAGGCTTGAAAGTAGGAATTTCCTATGCTTTGCTTTTCAGTTCTCCATAATTTAGGTAACAAATTAAAAATCGCTTTAATATATATTGTGTGGCTAGCAAACAGAGGTAAGAATTTAGAATACAGAATCACATTAAAATGACTTTTTCAGTGCCTTTTTAGGTGTTCATAAGTTTCCTATCACTTTGGTATCTAATGCGTGTAATATTACACAAAAAATAAGTCTACAAAAACTCCAAAAATAGTTTGGAGTGCTTGGTCTTGTCAAGGTAATGCCATAGAGTTCGATCCTTTACAAGTTGGTGGTGGTGATGTTTTCCCATCCTGTCTCCAAGTCGTCATGTCACTGTCAGAACTGCTCCCATAGTGGGAGTTTTTTGCATTAATTACTGTGAATGCATGGTTGGACTCTAAATGCGGAACTATTCTTGATCCTTTGAAATATTTTGTCAGTAAACCTGAATGAGACACAGATGCATGGGATATAGTTACCATATTTTACCTACTGGATGGGATTAGGTGAAAATAATCTTGTCACTAATGGAAAAAATCATATTTTTGCAGAACCTTGAAGCATTTTGCTGACTTATTTCCATTTTTTTTGTTGGTTTCAATAATAAAGAAAATTTCTGCACACTGAATAGCTCTTTTGTTGCCGCAGTCACAAATTTGTCTGCAAAGATTATTAAATGTTGCCGACGTCAGACCAAAAAGCTTCATTTGTCAGTAGAATGATAAACTTTCACCTAACATTATATTGTAGCATATTTGCAAAGCTTTCATTTGATGCCTGTTGCTTGTCAGATACGTATGATTGTAATGTTTTTCTCAAATTCTTTTCCAGTAGAAAGTGAAAGTGCTGGCTGTGTTTTGTTACATACATCTAGAAAGGTAAGTAGCAGTTCTGTTTACCTGGTTAATCCTTTTTAACTCGCTCCTGTAAGCGAGTCATAACATGCTAATAGAAAAAGTAAGGTTGATCATTTCTTCTTTCTGGCCTAATCAGAAGACATTTAAATGCCTTGCTCTCTCGGAATACCTTTTGTTTCTATTTACCTCCAAAAAGCCATGAACTGTCCTCCTTCTCCAAACACAATTTCTTTTGTCATCAGCATTTAATATCCTTATTACTGGGCCATATTAATTCATCACTTGCTCTCGTGAAACTGCCTGAAAGGTGGTCCACGCCTACACACAGCAATACAGTCTCCTTAGCTTGCCTCAAACTTAAAAACAAAAGCACCCAATAGACATTGTAACTGTGTGATTCAGTTTCCTGTTTATCCCAGCTAATCAGATCTGCCTTCAGGAGGTTCAGCAGGAGTGAACTCCCTTGAAGCAGTGTAGCCAAAGAGGATTATTGTCGAATGTTTGTTTTGCATTTAGTTATGAGGCCATAACACGTTAGTGCCAACAGAGAAATGAGAAAATTCATATAGAAACCACATTACTGCAAACAATTTTAATAAATAGGTAAATCAACCAGAAAGCGTGTTGCAAAGGAAATGGAAACTTATCCAATATAACTTACAATCTAGAATCTTGGCAATCCGGTAGGATCTGAAAACTGAGAGAGAGACAGTCTAAATTCATGGTGTTCCTTTTCTAAATCTTCTTGACTCATTCCCCAATTTTCTATCTGCCCACGAGCTCTGAAGTAAGTTTCACTAGTCCTTCAAAACCCAATAGGTTACGTAAATAGAATTATTAAAACTATTATAATTTTGGGCCAGATTTTGAAGTTTGCGTTCTTTATGTGCAGAAATCTGTATTTAGACACTAAGTGCCTGTTTTAGGCACTTAAAAGCTGATTTAGGTGCTTGAAACCATATCCGTGTTTAGGCACTCTAATTTAGCATTTACATACCTAAAATGGGTATTTAGATGCCTAACTTCAGGCACCCATGTTTGGAAATTGCTTTAAATGGTTTGACTTCCCCCCTCCACAAAAAAAAACAAAAATGTTTTGGGTGCTAAACAGAATAAAACAAATAGTCTCTTAAAACACAAACTATAACCACAAAAGAGAGTTTCTTTTTAGAAAGAAGAAACAAAAGGAAGGCAGCAGTGAATATATAGCAGTTTGCTTTTTGAATTGAAAGATGTATCTCACTTATTTGTATACAGGTAGCACTTAAAGGATTTTAGGGCATAATTACCATTATTTATTATTCAATCTGTCATATCTACTTTGGCCAGGATTAGCTAAGGATTCTGTAGCCAATTTGCTTGACTCCAGAGGAGGACTGGTTCAGAGGCCTTGTGATGCTGTGCTCAGATGTGATGGTGTAAGAGACATAGATGCACCTAGACCTGTGGTTCTCAACCTATTTATCATTGTGGGCTGCATATGCAGCTCTCCATGTTTTAAGGGGGGAGAGGGTGCATCCACACAATATATACAATACATGTGTGGCCCTGAGGATGTCACGTGGACTGCAGTTGTGTGCTGACTGGGCCCGTGGGTTGAGAACCACTGACCTAGAGAGAATGAATATATTTCTCTTCCCCCCCCCCTTTTTTTTTAAACTGGATTCTCACTTTTGTTCGGTATTTGCTTCCTTCGCTGTGAATGCCAGAGTAGTCCGCGCTCAAAGCATCTTGCAAGTCATGGGCCACCAAGTTATTTGGGTTGCTCAGGGTAGGGGTGGGGAGTTGCTTTTCTGCCATTCTCCCACACTAACCCTTCTCTGCATCCCCAAAGTCCCCAGGTAGAACGCATTCAGAGCTGTCACCATCTTGTTTTCTGAAAGACACTGCTGTCCTTCAGGGCACCCTTCCCCGGCCAGCCACCTGCTGTGCTGGCTGAATGTGTGCCTCCTTCCCCACCAATCAGGAGCAGGCAGAGTTGGCTTAATTTCTTTTTTGACAGAGGTGATGCGAGTGCCATTGTCCTCTACTAAAGTCTCTTTCTCTGTGGCTGGAGCCTCCCTTCTCTTTGTATACCCCAAAGATCAGAGAACGCCCGAAGGCAGTGGATGGAGGGGTAGCAGTGCAAAGGGTGAGGGGGGGTTGGGAGACCAACAGAAGGGCATAAAGAAGAGGAAACGTGGTATGTTGTGACCTTTTTGACTGGGGGCATGTGGCACCCCTGCTGTGACTCTTGGTGAGTTATTTAAAGACTGGCCACTTTTCACTGAGATAAATTCCAAAGCCTTGTACCTGCTAGAATGCACAGGCAGATTGCGATCTCCCCGGGACAGGTGATGGCATCACAGATAGCTACAGCAGAGCAGTACTTCCTTATGCTCTTGTAGGTGTTCTGCCATCAGCTACTGGCAGGGAAAATCAGAATGCTGAATGTGTTTTCTCAGCAGGTATGTCACGAGAGAACTGATCTGTTTTTCCAATTTAAAAAAAAAAAAATCTGTCTGGTCCAAATTGCATGTGGAGCATTGATCACTACTAGCTGTTGTCTGTCATTCAAATCTGTGAGTATATTGTAGTGATTTTTAAAGAAGAATTAAATTCTTAATGCTTGCTTTCCAGTTGAACAAGTTACAGCTTTAGACTGGGTACTTGTCATCTTGCTATTGAAGTGTTTTCAATTCAGGCCAGTTCTCTGGAATGGACCAATGCCTTTGCTTTTTTCTCTTTTGAGACATATTTTAGTATCTAGTCTTGGACAGTAGCTCATGGCAGATACATGAGAGGAGTACATAAATTTCTATAATGCAGCTATTCGTGTAGTCCTCTACCATCTACAGAGAGGAAATACTTCTTGCCTCCAGCTGGTGATCAGCTTATGCACTGTAAGCATGAGAATCAAAGAAGCCAAACATATTGTTGGCAGGATTTGAACCTGCTTATGAGAACCCCAATCAGTTGAGTGAATTGCCTCAAGCAACCTCGACAATGGGAAAACTAGGAAATAATGCTCCTGAGAATAAATTTTTGGAACACGTTTTTGAAACTTTCTTGAAGCATTTGTGAGCAGATGTAATCACCAAAGCCGCAGTAGCCCAACAGATAAAACTCCTTTTGGGCCTGGTTGATAATTCACATTTATTGTTGTTGGCTGTGGAGCCATGGATATCACTTGTGAAGGGGGAAAGCAATTTTAATTATGTTCTTTCATTCCTGTAAACACAACACATTCAAAGACTCTTTGTTTCACTCTTACAATGAAGACAGCTTGCTTTTTGCAATGTTGTAATTGCACTTTAGGAATATAAAGAATTATTTTTTCTTCCTCTTATAACGACTGTCTTGTTATGAGGCTTTTTCAGTTTTCATTAAGAAGATTCCAGCATAAAGCATCCCATTGTGACTTACACATTCTCTGTCTAAATTATTCTGTAAGAAATTGATTGATGCAAAGTAAAACAGTGTTCATTGCAATGGATGTGTTGCTTGTACTGACAACTTGATAATTAAAGTCATTAGTAAAATGTTAGTTACATGTTGATTGATCTATACATGGAAAAGGAAAAGAGTTGCATTTGTCATGTATGAGACAAATGTGGACCCCCAACAATAAGGATATAGCGTTACATTTTTGAAAGTGCTCAATTCACTTTTTCAAAGGTGTGTGACTTAGGAGCCTAAATCTGATTGATTTACTATCAGATTTACACTCCTATAGGCCTAACTCACTCTTTGAAAATGGGACTTAGGAACCATTTAGCACAAGTATTTAAAATTTGTATTTTTATATATGTCCTTTTGCCAGAACTTTGCCTGAAGCACCAGTAGAATTGTAAATGCATTGCAGGATCTATTTGATTGTGTACATACTGTGGTCCGATTATTTTTTTTCTTTTAACAAGAACCCGCAATTTCCACTGATGTGAGCTGGAACAGCAGGTTCTCAGTTCAATGATTTAACTGAATTATTTAACTAAGAAAAAATTAACCTATGGAGTTACCAGTGTGCTGCTGCTCGGCTGTGGTCAAGCCTGGTTGTGTTCTCAGTCTCTATTTCTATGACTTTCCTGTCTGTGAGTGGGATTCTGTGGAACTCCTACTGTCCCGCGGGATGTGTGGCACAAAATCTTCAGATTTGTGTCAGTTTTACAGCCCGAACAAACTGCATATGTGTGGCTAACTATACAGGCGGTCAGGGTGCTCTAGTAGTTCATTGGTACATATAGCGTGAGTATGAAATGTCTAATGAGAGAACCTTTCCCTAACGCAGTACCTGAAATTAAAGAATTTTGAGGAAGAAGTCAGAGCCCACCGTGACCTGGATGGGTTCCTGGCCAGAGCTATCATCATACTGGATGAGACAGCAACCTCCTTGGATGATGTCCTTCGAGAGATGCTGAAACACTTCGCTGAAGATTCTGACAACACGGAGCCAAGCTGCAACTTTGACAAAATAATGAGCACTTTATTCACCGATTCGGGAGCCCCCAGAGAAGGGAATGGTAACTACCTCTTCATTTATTGTAGCTGTACAGTTTCTACTTGAGCTCCATGTTTTGACTCTTATGAACAACATCTAAATTGCTTTGTATCATTTTCATTATTGCTTATGAGTCTTGATATTCACTGCTTGTTCCCCATGACCACACGCTCCTGTGTTGTGTGTCATGCCGTTGGCAACATTTATATCTGAGTCACTTATTAATGTGGTAGCTGAGTTATCCCATGTTTGTCTGTCTGTCTGAATTGTTAAGATACATTTTATACTTAAACTGGAATATTGACTTTGTGTCTAAGTTAAGTCATATTGGTTCAGTCTGAAGGGATGGGTCATCATCAACATTGAAGTGCTCTTTGTATTTCATTACCCTTTGGTCTTGAATATTTCTCTTTCTGTAAGAGCTTGTTTGTTTGTGGTGTTCATTAGAGTCCCTTCGGGACTGGTACCACTTGCTCCCAGAAACACTCAGCTTTGCCATGGGAATCTCTCTAAACCTAAAATCACCCAACTTGACACATGCTTGTGAATTCCTCCATGGCTCCGCTGAAATTCTGTGTGGTTGCAAATATCTAACCAGTTGAGGAGACCTGGACAGAACTTCCTTTGGAGCCATTTAACATTGTTTCTTAGTCAAATGAAAACAACGAGGAGTCTGGAACATATGTAGCTCTGCAGTTTCTCTTCATTTGCAAATTTAACACCATTAATTTGGGCTTGAATAGGGACTGGGAGTGACTGGCTCACTACAAAAGCAATTTTCCCTCTCTTGGTATTGACACCTCCTCATCAATTATTGAGTGGACCACATCCACCCTCATTGAATTGGCCCTGTCAACACTGGTTCTCCACTTGTAAGGTTCTCTTCATGTGGCAGTATGTTTATGTCTGCATCTGTAATTTTCACTCCATGCATCTGAAGAAATGGGTTTTTTTACCCACGAAAGCTTATGCCCAAATAAATCTGTTAGTCTTTAAGTTGTCACCGGACTCCTTGTTGTTTTTGTGGATACAGACTAATACGGCTACCCCTCTGATACTTGACAATCAAATGAAAGTGACAGGAGACAGTTCCTCTTTTCCAGAGATTTGGTGTGATGCCATAGGAGCAACGCTAGCTGGCCTTCGGCATAAGATGCTGGAGCCAGTGATGAAATCGTACTCAACCATGTAACAGTACGCGATCTGGAGGGCTGGGTGCCGGTGCCATTACCCTTGAAACACTAGCAGAATGAAGATGCATTGATTGCAAGCATCCTTGTGCATTTTAGAATCTCTTCTTTGAGAATAAAATATTTACGTGACTATACAAATGTGTGTTACTTAAAATATAGCGGTCCCACCTTTAATTAATTTAATTAACAAATTTGACAAGACTCCTGAGTGAGTAGCACATATGTTCCTGCTTTGGTTATTCCATGCTAAGCGTTCATTTGTTCATACATAGCTATATGTAATACAGATTTCCTGCCTCTTTTCAATGGCAATTGAACATAAAGTTCTAAATTGTTCCACAGAACAAGCAATGGGAATAAAATAGTCTGACCAAGGATAAAATTTCCTCTTTTGATAATTGGAGTTAGCTTACCCTTATTTTTTTTCTATAAAAGAGGCCTTATAGCCTGACGCTGTCAGCTTTATTACAAAGAGAAGACCATTGCCATTCAAGGCTGTAAAATGTCTTTTAAGGACAGTATTTGAAAACATCAGGTTGAGTGTTTCTATCTTTTATCCTTTTTTCATGTGCATCAATCCAATCAGCAGATAAGCAAATAAAAGTGCAGTATTCATGCCAGTACTTCGACAGTGTTTTCCATCAGAACTCTGCATGAGTCTTCTTTGATGAGTAACAATTTTCAGTACATTTCTAAGTGTCTTTTTTTTTTTTTTTCTTTTTTCTAGTTCACCTCCTATCCGATACAATTCAGGGGGTCACAGCAACCGTCACAGGAGTTCAATATCAACAGTCCTGGCTCTGTATCATGTAAGTACATCAGACTATTGGGAACCCTTCTGGGCTGCTCAGAACCAGAAACATTTTTTCCTGTACAAAACAATATGTATTGCACTTTATAAATGAGAATTTACTCCCTTCTGCTCATGGGCACATAATAATAATAATAATAATAATACTGTGCACTACCTTCCATCCAAGGATCTTCAATTGCTTTTTCAAACACTAATGAATTAAATTTCTTAGCCCTGATATGTTGTACTGTGAATGTTCCCCATTTTACAGATGGGGAAACGGAGACAGACAGTTTAAGTAATTAATGAAGGTTGCACAATATTTTTTACCTCTCTGTACGATATTAGACAAAATATTGCTGGAATACTGTGCCCAGTTCTGGTACGCACATTTTTAAAAGGATATTGAGAAATTAGATAGGTTCATGATCTGGAAAACATTTGTTACAATGAGACACTTGAGCAGCTCAATCTGTTTATCATATCTAATATGAGATGAGTAAGAGACAGTTTGATCATTGTCTACCCACTACCTACCCAGAGGGAGGAGATCTGACGCCAAAGGGCTCTTTAATCTGTCAGGCAAGGGCATACGGAGACCAGCACCTGGAAGCTGAAGTGAGATGCACGTATTTAACAATGAGGGAATTAAATATTGAAACAGAATATCAGGGGATGTGGTCAACTCCATCACTTGGCATCTTTAATTTAGGACTCTGTGTTTCTATGAAAGATATATTTTAGTTCAGCCACAAATTGTTGGGCTGGCTGAAATAACTGGGTGAAATTCTATGGTCTGTGTTATGCAGGAAATCATACCTAGGTGATCACACTGGTCCTTTCTGGAATTAAAAAACTATTAATCTAGAAGTCACTGACTGATCTGGGAAAAGAACTCTGATCTTCTAACTTCATCCTCTGCATTACCACACGCTCATGTGTCTTTCAAACATAGGTTTAGAAAAGGTGTAATAATGTCATTGGTAATTATATGTGCGTATCAAGAGGAGAATATATATCCCTGATTAGTCTGATAGATTGCTGAAGAGTGCCTGAGAAAGTCATCATGAGAAGTCTTCTGTTTCAAATTGAAGTGGATATTGTGGTGGTATTGAGGATTTCCATTCCTCTGGTGGTAATTGTCCTCATCTCTGGACCCTGCTACTGCATCCATTCTCTGATGTTTGTTCTTAGTTCATAAATCTATCAGAGGTTTGGTTTGGTTGTGTGTGTTTGGTTGGGGTATTTGCCTGTTTTATAAAAGTGTGTGTGTTACAGAGAATGACTCTTCAGAGATAATTAAATATATTGCATATTATACAGCTTTCCGGTGTTAATTTGTTGTATGAAATTAAGAGCGAATTATTTGTAGCATTGTCCTATGCAAGTATATGCACTGTTGTTTACTGACCAGTCTACAAGTTGAACATGTATATAGAACCCCACATCTAGGCACATGGGTATTTGATGCATAATTATTTTACTTTAGTAAGTTACGTGCTACTGATTCAGTATGGTTGAAGCAGTGTTTCATCCAGGGAACTCTGGGGGGTGGGAGTTGAATTGTGAGATTGTAATGTAATGCATTTTCAGCCTGTTACCACCTGTAGACTAGAATAGTGCTCACAGCCCCTCCAACCCCCCAGTACGAGTGTTTTGGATCACTAGGTCTGCATATGTGCCACGGTGACTGAACACGTTCAGAAGACTAACGATATTTTACTTACCTGTTGGGGAAAGGATTTACTGTCTTTAGGCAACTGGGCAAATAGAATTTTTCAAGGCTTACATTAACCACATCTTCATGGAAGGCTTTTCTCCTTTTGAGCCATAGTTTGGTGATGCATTTCCTTCTTGCTGGTGCCTTGGTAGGTTTTGGAGAACAGATGGTTTATCATCACAGCGTATGCTGAGGGAGATATGTGTGTATATATATGTGTATATATATGTGTGTGTGTGTGAGAGACCACAATGTTCGGATCCGTTGCAGAAGATGGGTTGGTAACCTGCTTGCCAACATCCTTTTCAGCAGAGGGTAGAGCCTGATATAAGTTCATTAGTAATTAACAACATGATTGATTTAGTTTAGAATTCTCTCCATATTGGTGTGCACAGTTTGCAGGATGTCTGTCGAGAAATCATCACTTTTGGCACCTCGAAATTCTGGTAAACCCTAAGAAAGCTCTTCTCTTCTTTACCTTGTTCTGTCACATCACGCATCCACTCCCTAAGTTGAAGCTGTCTTTATTTGCTGAGTTATCTCCAGAAATAGGCACCTGTGTGCTGTATGGGGACCATACAAGTACCTAGACTGTAAACTCTCCATCTATTTGTACAATGCCTAGCAGAATGAAGTCCTTGTAAATGACTAGGGCTTCTAGGCCCTATGGTAATACAAATGATAAATCATCATAATACTGTCAAGACAGTAAATTAGATTATAAACTCTTTTGGGAGAGAGACCTTGTTTTTTATGTCTATAAAATGTCATGTACGCTACAGGACTGCATAAATAATATAGTTCCTTTACTACTATTGAGAGTTGCATAGAGCATGGTAATACGTCCTTTAGAAAGGTCTGTGTTTCTGAATGTTTGTGGTTCATTTCCAAACAGACCATGGTTTGCTGTATGTTTTCCCAGTTTCAAGTCTGAGGGTTGGTATAGAGGCATCAGTGGTTTTAATATGTTTGATCTATAAAGTATCCATAAATGGCATGGATTTCAGTGAGGAAGCTGGAAGAGCTATTCCTTCCCCCCACCTCAATAGAAGTCCCATTAATATGTGTGGAACAGTATCTGATATCCAAACTAGGGATAATAAACATAAACATACTAGGGAAATGCAAACTAGAGGGAGCTACTATAAGGTGGGTGCATAATTGGTTGGAAAACCGTTCCCAGAGAGTAGTTATTATTGGTTCACAGTCAACCAGTTCTGGGTTTGGTTCTGTTCAATATCTTTATCGATGATTTAGATAATGGCATAGAGCAGTGGCTCTCAACCAGGGATCCGGGGCCCCTTAGGGGGTCGCGAGCAGGCTTCAGGGGGTCCGCCAAGCAGGACCAGTGTTAGACTTCCTGGGGCCCCGGGCAGAAAGCCAAAGTCCCTCTGCATGGGGCTGAAGCCCTGAGCCCCGCCACCTGGGGCTGAAGCAGAAGCCTGAGCAACTTAGCTTCATGGTGCCCCCTGTGGCATGGGGCCTTGGGCAATTGCCCTACTTGCTACCCCTGAACACCAGCCCTGGCTTTTATATGCAGAAAACCAGTTGTTGTGGCACAGGGCTGTGGAGTTTTTATAGCATTTTTGGGGGGCTTCAAAGAAAAAGGTTGAGAAGCCCAAGCATAGGGAGTACACTTATGAAGTTTCAGAGTAGCAGCTGTGTTAGTATGTATTCGCAAAAAAGAAAAGGAGTTCTTGTGGCACCTTAGAGACTAACAAATTTATTTGAGCATAAGCTTTCGTGAGCTACAGCTCACTTCATATGAAGTTTGTGGACAGTACCAATCTGGAAGGGGCTGCTTTGGTGGATAGGATTATCATTCAAAATGATCTGGACAAACTGAAGAAAATAGGATAAAATTCAATAAGGACAAATGCAAAGTACTGTAAAAGCTCTTTTATCCAGTACTGCACCAACCGGCAAGCTCTCTAAACCGGCATTGCTGATCTGCACTGAAAGTCCAGTTTATAGTGCGGTTGGTGGGGGCCGTCAGGGGGCTGAGACATAGGAGGGGCTGTTGGGCACGCTCTGGGAGGGAGTTTGGGTCCAGGAGGGGGTTTGGGGAGGAGATTGGGGCTCAGGGTGCTGGATCGGGGGATGCTCACCTCCAGTGGCTCCCCATAAGTACCTACCCGTCCCTGCTGTTGCTGGTGGAGGTGCGGCCAGGTGGCTCTGCAGGCACGTTGCCTTCGTCCCCCATCCCTGAGCACTGGCTCCACAACTCCCAGCCCATTGGCCAGGAACCGCAGCCAGTGGGAGCTGCAGGGGGCGGCGCCTGCAGACCAAGGCAGCAAGACACAAGAAGTAATTCTTCCACTCTACTCTGCGCTGATTAGACCTCAACTGGAGTATTGTGTCCAGTTCTGGGCACCACATTTCAGGAAAGATGTGGACAAATTGGAGAAAGTCCAGAGAAGAGCAACAAAAATGATTAAAGGTCTAGAAAACATGACCTATGAGGGAAGATTGAAAAAATGGGTTTGTTTAGTATGGAAAGGAGAAGGCTGAGAGGGGACATAGTAACAGTTTTCAAGTACAGGTTGTTATAAGGAGGAGGGAGAAAAATTGTTTTCTTTAATCTCTGAGGATAGGACAAGAAACAATGGGCTTAAATTGCAGCAAAGGCAGTTTAAGTTGGACATTAGGAAAAACTTTCTGTCAGGGTAGTTAAGGAGTGGAATAAATTGCCAAGGGAGGTTGTGGAATCTCTGTATAACCTGCTCTTAAAAATCTCCAATGACCAACACCTGTCAGGATGGTCTAGATAATACTTAGTCCTGCCTCAATGAAAGGGACTAGACTAGATGATGTCCTTTTGAGGTCCCTTCTAGTCCTATGATTCTATCTTCCAATCTACTAGCAGTTTTTATGTGGCTTGCCTGCTATTTGGTGAAGTCTGGGAGTGCTTGCGCCCAGTTTCATGCTATCTGTAGACCTTACTGGAGCCCTAGGCGTAATTAAGTGCGAACCAAAGGCTGGGAACCAGAGTAGGCCTGGCCTTGGCAAAATAATACACTAGGTATTGGCTACCCAAATAAGCACATTCCTGACCTGAGAAGATGGTACAGGAACAAATACCCAGAGTTCTCAAGTAACTACTTCTAAACATTGTTTAGAGATGGTGCAGGAACACACTGACCCCTCGTAAGATAAGAATGGGATGATAGGACAATGAATAAGGATGTTTTGCTTGAACTAACAGGCACACGGATAAGGGTGGTATCTAACAACATCTGGAGTGTCATATGTAACTTGTTTGTATCAATGTAGGAGGGGCGTCTTTGTTTAGCCTAGGTGACGAGATCCCGGTGTACTGACTGAGCGGGTACCTTGTCACGAGCGTGTGTGTGTGTGTGTGTGTGTGTGTGTGTGTGTGTGTACCTGAATCATAGAATATCAGGGTTGGAAGGGACCTCAGGAGGTCATCTAGTCCAACCCCCTGCTCAAAGCAGGACCAATCCCCAACTAAATCATCCCAGCCAGGGCCTTGTCAAGCCTGACCTTAAAAACTTCAAAGGAAGGAGATTCCACCACTCCCTTGGTAACGCATTCCAGTGCTTCACCACGCTTCTATTGAAAAAGTTTTTCCTAATATCCAACCTAAACCTCCCCCACTGCAACTTGAGACCATTACTCCTCGTTCTGTCATCTGCTACCACTGAGAACAGTCTAGATCCATCCTCTCTGGAACCCCCTTTCAGATAGTTGAAAGCAGCTATCAAATCCCCCCTCATCCTTCTCTTCCGCAAACTAAACAATCCCAGTTCTCTCAGCCTCTCCTCATAAGTCATGTGTTCCTGTCCCCTAATCATTTTTGTTGCCCTCTGCTGGACGCTTTCCAATTTTTTCACATCCTTCTTGTAGTGTGGGGCCCAAAACTGGACACACTACTCCAGATGAGGCCTCACCAATGTCGAATACAGGGGAACAATCACATCCCTCGATCTGCTGGCAATGCCCCTACTTATACATCCCAAAATGCCATTGGCCTTCTTGACAACAACAGCACACTGTTGACTCATATCCAGCTTCCCGTCCACTGTAACCCCTAGGTCCTTTTCTGCAGAACTGCTGCCTAGCCACTCAGGCCCTAGTCTGTAGCAGTGCATGGGATTCTTCCATCCTAAGTGCAGGACTCTGTACTTGTCCTTGTTGAACCTCATCAGATTTCTTTTGGCCCAATCCTCTAATTTTTCTAGGTCCCTCTGTATCCTATCCCTCCCCTCCAGTGTATCTACCTCTCCTCCCAGTTTAGTGTCATCTACAAACTTGCTGAGGGTGCAATGCACGCCACTCTCCAGATCATTAGTGAAGATATTGAACAAAACCGGCCCCAGGACTGACTCTTGGGGCACTCCACTTGATACCAGCTGCCAACAAGACGTGGAGCCATTGATCACTACCCGTTGAGCCCGACAATCTAGCCAGCTTTCTATCCACCTTATAGTCTATTCATCCAGCCCATACTACTTTAACTTGCTGGCAAGAATACTGTGGGAGACTGTATCAAAAGCTTTGCTAAAGTCCACCACTTTCCCCTCATCCACAGAGCCAGTAATCTCACCGTAGAAGGCAATTAAGTTAGTCAGGCATGACTTGCCCTTGGTGAATCCATGTGACTGTTCCTGATCACTTGCCTTTCCTTGACGTGCTTCAGAATTGATTCCTTGAGGACCTGCTCCATGATTTTTCCAGGGACTGAGGTGAGGCTGACTGGCCTGTAGTTCCCCGATCCTCCTCCTTCCTTTTTTTAAAGATGGGCACTACATTAGCCTTTTTCCAGTTGTCCGGGACCTCCCCCGATCGCCATGAGTTTTCAAAGATAATGGCCAATGGCTCTGCAATCACATCCACCAACTCCTTTAGCACTCTCGGATGCAGCGCATCTGGCCCCATGGACTTGTGCTCATCCAGCTTTTCTAAAGAGTCCCGAACCACTTCTTTCTCCACAGAGCAAGCTCTTCTGAGGCACTAGAACTTTGCTTTGTTGACAATAAACTTGGCCAAATGCCTTTGGCACTGAACCGAGCCTGTGGTTTTTCCTGTGAATAACGTGGAGGTCTGCTGAATTAATGTGCCGCACTGTCTGAGAGTGCTGCTGATGTTGGAGCTCCAGGAGCAGCAACAACACTGCAGCACCCGCAACAACATTCCACTGCACTCCCAACGCTATCCTGTGGAAGCTTGTGTTGAATTGTATTCCCCCTCTGTAAACGAGTGTCCGAAGATGAGTAAGCTTGAGAGGAGTGTCAGGAATAAGTACTCTAAAGAGGGGCAGGAATCATGGTAAGAGCTTCATCTGCGAATGAGTTGGGAAGGATAATAGAATCAGTGAAGAATCAATTATTCTACTGGGAAACTTCACCACAGAAGGTTTACTGAGCTGAACATTTTGTCCTGTAGATTTTAGTTGCAATTCTGTTCTAGGACTGTCTCTTCCCGCCCCCGAGGCATAATAAATCAGCTAGTTGAAGGTGTATTGTTCAAGGCGTTCAAAAACAAATTCACTCCCAGGCTGTGGACAATCATGGAAAATTTTAGCCCAAGAAACCACTTGTCAGAAAGCTGTGAGCAACTGAAAACTGAGTTTCATAGTGAAAGGATACAGTCCCTATATAGACAACAAGGAGTCCGGTGACACCTTAAAGACTAACCGATTTATTTGGGCATAAGCTTTTGTGAGTAAAAAACCCACTTCTTCAGATGCATGGAGTGAAAATTTACAGATGCAGGCATTCTTATACTGACCCTATATAAGCTTTACTATAGTAGGTGTCATCAAGCATCCACTACAGTCACTTATGACATGCCTATTTAGACGTGTTCACAGAGCAAGTCACTTGATAACAAAGCACTGATCAAAGGTGAAATTATGGTACAAATGTTCTGATTAATTAAATACATATGGTTTTATGGCATAAATTCATGCTTTCTCTTCCACAGAAGGGAACCCTAAGAGTTGAATAATAGTGTGTGTGAGTAATACTTATTTCCATGGCAATCAGGATTTGAAAAAATAAGCTTATAACCCAAAGGTGTATAGTGCTATTATCTGCAATTTTCCTTATTTCCGTCTCCTTTTGTGACTTTAATTAAAAGAGAGGGAGGAAGGTTATGAGGGAAAGTGGATGAGTTGTGCACTATAATTATATCATTTTACTGTATTTTTGCTGTAGCTAGTGTAGAAAAGCTTTTAATAGAGCTATATTTTTAGAGCATGTGCCTTGCCTGAAGAAAAATTACAACTCACTTAATTTGAGTGGAGGATTTGTCAGGGAGAATAATCTGTTTTTACTGTAATATTAATAGGAAAATAACCTAATATCTTTTGCCATTGTTCTTCTGCAGTGTGTCATTCCTCATCCTGACCCTCAGCTGTCCCTTAAACTGATGCTGCTGTCTTTCTGTTTTCCAGAACTTCATTTTATTTCTCATTTCTACTGCTGGAGTGAGAGTAAGACTGAAAGAGGCAGGCATTGTGTATAATGATACAAGTTTATGTTAATTGTTTAAAACCTCTAAAGCAAATGAAAGGATGGTGATTGGAGTAAGAATGTAAAAGCTTAACTAAGGGAAACATTCAAGATCTAATGTAAATCCCCCAAAGTAAGAAAAGTGAAGTTTGACTGAACCCTTTTCTTGCTGTGCTCTGGTACAAAATGTTTCAATTGAAAAATATTTTTAGATAACCTTTTAAATTCATATCTGCAAAAATTGACTGTGCAAAATGTGTCCTCTCGTGCTAGAATGTGGTCTACCTCAGCTCTTTGTTCTGGACTCTGTGCATCTTCTCTGTGCCTCTCCTCACCCTCTAATTCTAAGAGTGAGGAAAATCAAACAAGCTAAAGCCAAAGTTATTCTGATTGCCTAGACCTGATCAAAAGAACAGTAGTTCTCAGATCTACAGCAACTATCTGTCTCTCCCCACAATTCCAGATCTATTGACCCAGCAGAGGTGTTGGAGTTGCCATCTGGACCCAGACTCTCTCCACTTGGCAGCATGGGCCATAGGACTTTGAGAGATTTTGAACTATCTTGTTCAGACAAGGTACAGGAGATTCTATTGAACTCTAGGAAGTATTCAACTTGCCTGTGTTATGATCATAAGTGGAAAAGGCTCTCTTTGTGAGTTATCAACAATAATATTAAACCCAGCTTCAGCTCCTGCTCAGTCCATACCAGAGTACAAACGTAATTTGAAATCTCCATATTGTTAGTAAAAGTACATCTCGCCGCCTTCTCTTGTTCTTTGCTGCTTAGTCCAGCAAAAGACTCTGTTTGGCCACAATCTGAAAAAAGATTTTTGAAGGGGTTAATGAACATCTACTCTCTGGTTAGAGAGCCCACACCTACGTGGGATCTTGGTCTCATACTCATTCAGCTCGTGAAACTTCCCTTCGAACTCATGAAAGAATGTTCCCTCCTTCATCTGTCAATTAAAACAGCCTTTATTATAGCAATTGCATCCACAGAAAAAGAGAGAGCTTCAGGATCTCATGGTGAGCCCTTCTTTTACAGTTGTTCGCAGAGATAAAGTTATCCTTTGTTTGCATCCAAAATTTCTCCCCAGAGTGTTAACAGAATTACGTCCTAACCAAACTTGCCAGTAGCTTTTCCATAGATCTCACTCTCACTCACTCACTCACTCACTCACTCAGAGAAAACTAAGCTACCTACCCTGGGTGCTAATCAAGCTGTAGATTTCTATTTTAATGGGTCTATGAAATACAGGAGATGCCCTGTCTGACACAACATGGTTGCGTTGGTTTGAGTACTAGTTTTAATGTGGATACAGCCTCTCTGACGTACCAAGTTCATAGGCAGATCTGGACTGGCTCTTTGCCCCATGTGACACAAAGGCTCACTTGTTTTTCACTACGCTGTGTTAGCAACTCTTGTCAAGCCTGACACACTCACTGCACCTTGACCTAGACAAAGGAATGGTTCTGCCTGCTTGAATGGGTCTCCAGTGTAAACTGAGCAAGGGGAAATAGTGAAGATATATTTACATAAAAGGTACACAAAGCCATCCAACTAGTGAGTGGGGGAGATAACCACAAACTGTCACCACAGGAGGAGGAGACTGCAAAAATTAACCTGGCTCCAAGCAAGCTGAGCCCCCAGGAGGGTTTCCTGACTTTGAAAACAAAGATAAAACTTCAAGGATATGAGCAGAGAGGAAAAGCCATTTTTGGCATTCCTCGCTTGAGGAGTCAAAGAAACAAAGCACTTTGAGCTCTGTATGCTGGGTCCTGGCTGAAGGACAGGCCAGCCAGGCTGGATGAATGACAGTGGTGAGAAAATTTCTTTGAACAAAAGACTCTAGTTTGTTGTGTTTTAGCTTTAGAAGCATATTTTTACTTCTTCTTGTTTGGGACCGTTTCATCCTTATTCCCTATACTTAGTATCACTTAAATTATGTTCTTTTGCTAATAAACTTTTTACTTTGACCATAAACCAACTCAGGGCTTTGATTGAAGTGATGGGGTTTGTCAACCCCCCTTTAAGAGAATTAGCTGCTTATGACCATCTTTTTAAAGGAGTAGCAAACTTGATAAGGTTTTGTGGGTGCTACAGTAAGAAGGGTGGTTTGGGGGGAGAACTAGGGGCTGGAAGGGTTGTTGAGGTCCCCCTGTAAAGAGTAACTGGGTGGTGGAAGCCAGGGGGAGATCTGTGTGCTATAGAAGCTGGTTCTTGGCATCAGAGCCCTGAACCAAAGCTGCACAGCACACAGGCACTTAGAGCAAGTGGTGATACAACCCCTTACTGGTCTAGGTTGAACACCAAAGCGTGTCACCAGTATACATGCATGTCTGGAACAGTTTAAAAGTTTGCACTTTGTCTGGCAATCTGAAAGGGTGCATGCCATTTTGAACATCAAAGTGAACAGGAAGGCAAGATACTTTACAGATAGTCCCTGAAGTATGTTTCTTTTCCAGTTCAGATGACTTAGGATGCTGTTCTTCAGAACAGGGGCTACCAGAGGTCAGTGAGCTAAACTGTAGTCTGCCTCAGTCAAGGGTGGAATAAGTCGTCTTGTTTTACTCACTAACCTATTTGGCCTATTTAGCTGGGAATTGGCGACAATCGCTTGATGATTACCTATTCTGTTCATTTCCTCTGGGACACCTGGCATTGGCTACCGTCAGAATGGCCAGTATGGCCCCTCTTGTATTCCTTGAGTTTACTACTTACAGAAATCCACTGCACGGTTTCTTTGCCGCTCGTTGCTTGTTTGAAATAGGCAATGGCTTGTGTTACCTTCTAGTTTTTTTTAGAACCGAAGCCTGCAGTCAGTCTTCCTAGGTGCTGTGTCTGAGAATTCATGGAGAGAGTGGCCTGTTGGATACTAGGCACAGAAATCAGAGTAAATAAGAGATTGTTGTCAAAATTGGGTTGAGTGAGTTTGTTCTTGCTTCACTCTTGCATCTGGCAGTGTTCTCATAGGAGGTGATTTGCTGGGGACTTAAGGCTGCAGAAGAGACAGTCCCCAGCTGACACATCCTGACTGATGTGATACAGTCTCGTACTTCCATGGAAGTAGAAATGTGCATTTTTTGAGTGTTTATATCCATGAGCTCAAGACTTCTGAGCCAGAGTGAATAACTTTTGGGAATGTGGACATTGACAGCACCCTTCTGTCAAAAAGCTCTTCCAAAGATAGTCACCGGAATGAAAATAAAGGGGCTGATCTGGGTAAGACCTCTTTTACAATGTACTATACAGTTCTAAACCAGATCTCATCCCTGAAATACGTGAGTGTCTAAAAGTTTTTTCTGTCTCCTAGGAGCCAGTTGATTTTTGGTATTGAAATCAAAATAGTATAGTGGACCTTGTCCCAAAACCAGGGGTCAGGAATTAATCTAAACCCCAGCTTTCATGAATCATTTGGCTTGTAAAAGGTGCCCTGCTTTAATGGGAGCTTTGGGAGGCATTGGGTCTCCTCAAGTCTCCCCTACATAGTATCCCCTCTATGTCCAGCCAGCTAGCTCCTCCTCGCCCCTGAGGTTAAGGGATAGACCATGCTCTGTACCTGTATGGGTTCACATCCTAATGCTTGCTTACCTCCTAAGACTGTGATGAGGCTTAATTATCCAATGCTTAAGAAAGAATGTGCCATATAAGTTGTTGGTATATAGTAGCAAGCAACAGCCTGCAGGTCTCTCCTTGCATCTCTGTCCTTGATGTTCTTCCTAGGATGATTCTTGAATAACTCCTATATTTTTATACGGGTTACTTAAATGGAATTCTTCATAGTATTTTTATTAACTTGAAGCAATGTTGGCACCAAGCTATTCCTTTCTTGCCAGGATACAGCTCCTGTTTTTAAAAGGGCTGAGTTTGGAAAAGACGGGCCATGAGGAGGCAAATGTCAAGTTGTGGAAGAGCCATTTCCTTTGATTGCATTTATAAGGCACATGAAGGATTTGTTTTGAAATTGTTCAGTTGATTTGATAAAGCTCTCATGACTGACGAAGCAAAGGAATAATCTCTCGGCAAGATGGGAGTGTAACTTGATATTTCATGAAGTTTCTTGTGGGCGCATACTGCTGCAAATTTGCTTATTCTAATATATTAATTATGTCATCATAATGGTCCCTCTGGAGGAGCTAACTAACTAACTCAAATTCCCAAGTAACATTTTAAAACGATGCATGAGGCTATTTTGGATGCTGAGCAAAACTGCTGTACAAATAACTTTTAAGAGTAGTAAATAATTTTTTTTCAGTTTTAATGTCTGTAATTAATCATAGCATGGGACACTGATGTGTGTCTGCTTCATCACTGAACATAAATAGGAATATGGATTGGATTTTGCACATTTTAAAAAGTAATCGTTAGTCTGGACTCCAAAGAATTTCTCTGTTATGGTCTTAAAGTTACTATGAAAAATCCCTGTCATTGCTATTTTAGATTTTAAAATAGCACATTTTCAAATCTGAGATGTTTAAAATACAGTAATTGGTACAAAACTATGCCTCATAATAACACAATGCATTGCTTTTAATAATGAAATGTACTCTTCTGCCATGTTTGTTCCTTGACAGCTATTTTTCTGTAAAAAGAAAGGTTCCTTTAGAGGAATGATTACAGGACTTTACTCTATTAATGAAACACTGTGTATACAAGTGCCTTCGTTCTCATGCTTACAACTGTAAGCTTTCTAAAGTTCTTAAACACCTATCTTTTCTTTATAAAAAATCTGCAGCCACCATAATCAGCCTTGCTTGTGTAGTACTGGTTATTTCTTTGTGCACAGGGATGTTGTGGAACCTTTCTCCACCTTCAATTTACTTTTCCATTCAAGCTGTCAAGCCAAAACCTTTTTGACCAATAATTTAACTCTCCAAAAATGAATTATTGGTGATTGAGGATATGGTCCAATTTCTACTGTGGCCAGTTCTTCCTTGCATTCTGTTCTGTAACCATTCTTTTGATTGTGACTGGTAAGGATGGGATCTACTTTCACCTGGATAGCCCACCAGGAGAGGTTCAAGACTATATCAAGAAGCAAGTCTGTGGGACTGGGTATTCTAGTACATTACCAAATATTCCTCTTGGCAGGGTGTCAATAAAAGCCCAAATGGACCATCCAAGTTGTCAAGACTGCATCCCTCACAAGTGGTTCTGGTCTTAGAAGATTTAAGACTTGATATATCACACTTGGGGCATTTTGTTTTCTTAGATGTACCTGCAATGCAAAAGAACCAAAATGTTGTTGTGCTACTCTAGGACAGGAAAAGGCTAGCTGACTAGCTCTAATGAACAATCGTGGTTCCGTTTTTCTTACTGGTGAAAGTAATTAATTTCCTTTCTTGCTCTGATGAGATGGTTTGTTTGGTTTTCTTTCTGATGAATGTGCATATCTGAAACATTAATAATTTGTGTGAGATATGTCTGTAATTGCTTAGATAAGATCTTTGGCTTAGGTCAGGTCTTCAGCTGGCATGAATCTGTGTCTTCGCTGATGTCAGTGGAGTTATGCCAGTTCACGCCACCTGAGGACCTAGCCTTTTGTTTTGAACGCTGCTTTAAATGTAACTTTTACAAAATAAATATATTGGGCAATAATGCAGAAATAAGCCCTGTAATTTTAAAGAGCCTTTTATGAATACCGTGTTAGAGAATATGGTATTATGGCATCTTCATAAATAAGACCTGGTATTTAAACACAGTTGACCAAATAATCTAGATGAAATGATTATGACTGCATTTCAGCCCAAATCTTTTATTTTAGAGGGCTTTCACAATTTAAAAATTGTAAAGTGTCAGTTTAATGTGAGATTTTTCTATTTGGTTCATATCATCTCCTTGCTTTTATTCCATTTTTTTCCATCAACCACTTCAGCTCTTTCATCAGTTCACTGGCTTGTTGGCCCTGTGTCCACAATGGAGTCCTGGCAGGAAGAAACTTCTATGTTACTGAATAAATTTGTTAGTTTCTAAGGTGCCACAAGTACTCCTTTTCTTTGTTACTGAAGGCTTTTTTGGAAAGAGAATCTAACCAGTATCGACTGTTAATCCCAATGCCTGGCTCAATAGGCATGACCTCTTCTTCTAACAATATTACATCCATACAATGGTCACCATTTAGACAAAGTCAGCAGTTACTCCACCCCACTATAGACCATAATTGTTCCCTATTCTAAGTCTACCATAATGTGTTTACTCTTGATATATGTTGACTTTTTGATGGTGACCACTGAAATTTTGTATGTACATCAAACTTGTAAGATTCAGATTGAAAAGTGAAAGCTGCAAGTCTATTGTATGAGGAAGATGTTGAATGTAAGTATTTTGCCTGCAGTCAATGCCTACAATAATTTATTCAGCTAATGATGGTTAGGTTGAGTGGTAGTGGAAGATTGCTGTGTGTGTTTGTCTGAAGTAAATTAAAACTTTCAAAAGACTTGGAGCCATCAAGCTCTGCACGTTATTGTCCGAGTAGCTGCATGATATTACTATTGTTAATCATCTTCTTTCCACATATAGCCTCCTGTAGATTGGAATGTACAAATGTAGTATCATGTTTCAAATTAGATTGAAAAGCATATGGGTGCACCCTGCACCTGCGTAGAGCCCCAGGCATGCCTTAATGTAAGATCAGGGCATTGTAATGTAGGCAACTAGAAACAGAGATAGCGTCTCCTTAGGAGTTTGTTCAGCGCTTTACACAATTTGACCGTGATCCTGATTGAGGCCTTTGGCCACTGCCAGAATACAAATAAGAACTTTCAGAACTCTAGGAAAATCTTCCTTTTTAAAGAACTGAGTTAATCACTGAGCTCAAAGGCTAAGGAATGAAAGTGTTGACTCGGTGAGCAAACGGAGCAGAATGCAAGAGGGTAGACTTTGCTAACAGGGCATTAACTGTTCACCTCTCCGTTCATGCATGAGATTTTACCAATTAATATGGGTGAAAGTAAGATGATCTACGATATTGGACAACTTGACAGATATCCTATGTGCTTACCCCAGTTATTTTACTGAATTGGAACCCACAATTGACAACAGAAGATGATTTGAGTACATTCAGGCTCACCCACCTCAGTGACTCTAGATTAAGGTTGATTTCAGTTTGCTGCAAATTGTTGAATTCAGTTTTAACTCTGTTTTCATTTGATCCTTGTTGGAAAAGTTTATAATAGATTGCTATCAAATATGTCCTTTAGTAAGTGTAACCTTCAAATAATTGTCACTCAGGAAAAGACTGCATATAAACAGATTAAAAATTGTATGGATGCATCCCGAGGGGATGTGTGGATTTTCTGTTCTGAGTCTGATTCATGTAAAAAGGGGAATAAAGGGAATATAACTAATACAGTATAAATTTGTGAAATCCTGCACCTTTCCATATATTCTGTATTGTGCAAATAATAAAAGGAATGTAACCATCCCTTGCGTCAAAATAAGCATGTCTAACAATAGCCTGTCAGGTTGTTAGCTTGCATAAATCAAGTAACTTAATTGTCAGTGTCCATCAAAAACCTATTCACTAGTAAAATGTCACTTACAAGCTAACTATTCAGACCTGTATGGAAGAATTATTAATTCAGCTCTGGTCTGCACATCCCCTTCTCTCCAAGTTGTTGAGGGGCTGCTATTGGCATGTCATTTAAGTTGTTAATTAAGGTGATAAACTATGTTAAGAGAAAGGAAAAGAGAGACTGGACAAAGTACTAAAGCCCTGTCCACATCCTTTAATTGCTAATCGTTAATTAGGCAAATATTCACCTGAAATAAGCAATGGTAATAACAGTAACATAATCTTGCTTATATTTATTACATTAAAAATACCGTAACCTCTCATGTTGCCAAATCAAGCCCTGCAATTAACATGGAGTATGACTGTTGTGTGCTAATCACACCAATAGTGAAATTATCATGCATTATCTGCCAATCTGTTTCTAAAGAGCTGTAAAGCGTATCAGCAGAATAATTAGCAGTGGTTTTATTGGTGGTGTGAGGGTGTTATCCCATGTCTGCCATAGACTTGGTGTGTGATGTTGGACAAGTCACCTTGCTTTGCCTTAGTTTCTCCACTGGTAAAATGGTGAGAATTTTGTTCTGCATGTTGTGGTAGTTGAAGTAAACAGCCAAGAGAAATTACTATTCTTTTGTGATGCCCAAAAATGGCTTCCATGTTTTAATAAAAACGTTTTGTTTTTAACATTAGAAATGTCAAGTTCTGGCTTCTCTTTATTGGAAGTCTTGGCAATCTTTGAAAGATCTAAATGACTGCTTAATTCTTCAACAACCTTCCTCTCTCTAATGGACGTGGGAGACTTCCAACTCAAGTCTCATCACTGAGCTATGATGTCACTCATTTTGGTCCTCCGAAGGCTGTCTGACTTGTCCAGCAAAAAGAGGGTGGTTAGGGCCTGATACTTGTAATGTATTCAAAAATAATCCAAACCAACCAAGCAGGGAGCGAAAAACCTGTTGAAAACAAAAACAAATATTAAGGCATCTGTTAAAGGAGGAATAAGAGAGAGAAGCAATTTATTTATTGGCCTCTCCCCTTAAATTATTTGCAACACACTTTGAGACCTCTGGATGAATGGATCTATGGAAGTGCAAAGTACTATCTGTTCATAATTATTTTTTAAAAAATAAAGGGAGCCCTCTAGCTAGAACTCCATGCAATACTGCAAATGTAGGGTAAGTTTCTTAATTGATTTATTGGCTATTATACAGCAGCTGGGACAGGATGAAGCCAAGTAAGGCCCCAACTCTGCCAGCTATCCCATGAGCAGGGCTCTGATGTCACAGAGTGCCTTTCCCACTGAGCAGCTCACAGGATCGAGGCCTAGAAAGGAAGGAAAATCACGACCACTTAAAATGCCCATTTTTGTCTTTTTACAATCAATGTTTAAGCCACCTGTTTTCACCCATGCATATTGTATCGGAGCTAGAACGGGAATATTTAAAACTTTCATTCGGCAGAAGGGAGAGTGGGTCTCTTGTATTGACTAACCTAAGTCATAACACTTCCATCTCGCTTGACAGTTGCACTATAAAGTCTCTTCAGCGACGTCATGTTTGCATCAGCCGACTGGAGCGGCCTCAGAACTGGGGGGAGAACTCCTGTGAAGTGAGATTCGTCATCTTGGTTCTTGCACCTCCTAAAATGGTGAGTGTTTCTCCATCATTTGCTCTTGATGCCTTAGAATGCTTTTCTGATCAACCTCTTGTGGAGCTCTACTGGGTGCATGACCACCCGTTTTCTAGATGCAGCAGGAAGAGAGCAGGACTGAGGTCACCACAGTGGTTGTCTGCCAACATCTCCTTCTGACTCGGCAGTGAGCACAAGGTATAAAATTATGACAAATGACTTTCCTGTTTCCCAGGCTCCTGCATCATTATAGAGCAGAGTGGCTTCCTATCTAGAATTGGAGCCGGAGCCTGCCATAGTCTGTAAGTCTGACTGTGACTGATCTGGTATCATAGCTCTTGCCCCAATGTGTAGCCTACACCAATAGGCTGTTTGCTAGGTAAAGCTTGGGTACAAGTTAAGGTAGTAATGTAATGAGCCTGCAAGGCCTGTAAGACAATAGCTTAGCTAAACAAGACTTAAGGCACATAAGCAGCTTACCAAAAGTAACCCTAGATCGGTGATACTCAGACCTCAGGAGACAAATTAGCCATCAACATTACCCAAAAGAGCCACAGTCGTGTGAATTCAGTGTTTCATTTACTATAGTACTATAGATTCATACAGTAACTCCTCACTTAAAGTTGTCCCGGTTAACATTATGTTGCTGATCAATTAGGGAACATGCTAATTTAAAGTTGTGCAATGCTCCACTCTTACGTTGTTTGGCTGCCTGCTTTCTCCACAGCTGGCAGCCTCCCTATGCCCCTCCACCCCATCCCCACAGTTCCTCCCACCCCCCCCGGCAGACCCTGCGGATTAGCACCTTCCCCCCTCCTGCCCATGGCAATCAGCTGGCTTGCTGCGTTTAGGAGGAAGGGGGGAGGAGCGAGGACTCAGTGTACAGGCTCCTCCCTCCCTCCCCTGCCTCCTGAAGAATGCAAACCAGCTGATTTCCCTGGGCAGGAGGCAGAGGAGGGAGGGGGAGCCTGCATGCCAAGTCCTCGCTCCTCCCGCCTGCCCTGCAAGCCAGCTGATTGCCTCGGGCAGCAGGGGTGGGGGGAGCGAGGACTTGACGTGCCTACTCCCTCCCTCTCCTGCCCAGGGCAATCAGTTGGCTTGCAGCCTTCAGAAGGGAATGGGGAGGAGCGAGGACGCAGTGTGTGAAGTAAAGGAGGAGGAGGTGGGGGGGGAGAAGAGGCGGGTGAAGGGGGAAGGGGTGGACTGGATGGGCCGAGGGTTGAGCCCCCAGCAAGGTCAGTGTCTGTGCTTGCAAGAACAGCAAAAGGAGCAGCCAGACAATCCATCCTCTTCCACTCTCTGACTCCACCACCTCAACCAAGCTTCATACTCAGCAGTGATGATTGTAGTATTAAATTGCTTGTTTAAAACTTATACCTGTATTAAATTGCTTGTTTATAATTATTTAAAATGTGTATAATGCCTTTTTGTCTGGAAAAAATTTTTTTCCCTGGAACCTAACCCCCCCCATTTACATTAATTCTTATGGGGAAATTGAATTGGCGTAACATCGTTTCACTAAAAGTCACATTTTTCAGGAACATAACTACAACGTTAAGTGAGGAGTTACTGTATTTAAACAGTATGACAGGAAATCTATATTATTCTCACAGCAAATAAGTGAATAACTTAATGCAAGTTAATAACTGGTCAATTATATAGTAAAACCATCCTGATTGGTTAATAACTTAGACTGGTTAATAATTAAATCACACAGTGTTTTAATATCATGAGCTGCAAAGAGCGACAGGAGACACATTAAAGAGCCACTTGCAGCTCTCACACCTTGCCATCGCTGCCCTAGATCACAGCATGGAATGCTGTAATGACTAAACTGCAGACAGGTAACCACAAGATGCAAGTTTATACCATCTTGGGCTGTTTTAAGGTGGTAACCTCAGGTGATGTCTGACCACCAGTGTGTCATGGTAACTAATTGACGTACATGCTAATAAGCATGAGGTAAAAGCTCTCTTAACCTATGGGAGAAGGGCACGCCAAGTTTAGGAGGGTAAGGAAATACAAATAAGGGAAGGGGATGAAAGCCCTACTGAACGTGCTTTAGGCATAGTGTGTCTGTGTAATACATTATAGAAGTGGTATCCAGGGCTGTGTCTTGGGAGATGCCAGGACGATGAGCGATGGTGATGAGGAACGTGGTGATAATGACTAACGCTTCAGGTTGTTTTGCAAGGGGTAGCGTGAGTGTATGGGTGCACAGATGCTCAGTCTGTATGAGCTCTCTCTACCTGGTTGGGTTGGAGTGTGTGTAACTTTGCTAACCATGTTAATAAGCCTATTGCAGATACAGAAGGTTTTTCCTGAGTGTTGCAACCGTGCATGTGGGGGTTCCCAACTGAATGGTAATTTTAATAATACTGGCCCTAGTCTTGGGACAAAGACCTACTAAACCTCAGTCTAATTGGGAATTCTTAGGTAATCAGTATAATTAATATGCAATCAATAGATCGGGCAACAAATTCACTGTTATACGGGAGATCTGAACTCAAGTTCTACTTGAGGATCCCAATTGTTGGGCCTGCGGAGATGAGGTTCTGAAGTGATGCACTTGTGGGGGCATGAGCCAAGTTGGGAACTGCGCTACCTCCTGCTCATTAAACCATAAAAATCTGCAGCTTTCTCCCACTTCAAGCTGTTCAGTCCCACTCTAGCCATACTAGATTTGTCCGCAGTCTAAGGTGGCCTTTTGAAGAAGGGAGGATTTTTCAGTACTTAACGCACTGGTCTGGGACTTGGGAGACCTAGGTTCAAATCTCTGCTCCACTGCAGATTGCCTGACCTTGGGCAAGTCACTTAGGTCCAGGTTTTAAAAGGTGTTGCTGAGCTCAGCATGACCATTCCTGTCTTATTTGGAAGCCTGAGACTCTTTCAAAAGGATTTAGGCACTTAGGAGGCAAAATTCCCATTTGAAAGTGAGACTTGGGTACCTAAATCAGTTAGGTGCTGCAATGCTAGGCTTGGCGATGCCAAAATATCTTTAAAAATCTGGGCCTTAATATCTCTGCTTCAGCTCCCCTTCTGTAAAAATGGGGATAATAGTGTTTTCCTATTTCCCAGAAAGAAAAGGAGTACTTGTGGCACCTTAGAGACTAACAAATTTATTTGAGCATAAACTTTCGTGAGCTACAGCTCACTTCATCGGATGCATTCCCAGGGGTGTGTGAGGGGAAAAATACATTTAAAAATTGTGGGGGGCTCAGAAGGGAGTGTGGGGGGGGCTCAGAGTCATAGAAAGAGAAGTGATTTTTTGGGAGCATTTATGTCCAGACTGATTCAGTGGTTTCCAACTTAATTTTTTTCATTGTTTATATAAAAATGCTTTTGACACCAATCACACTGATGCCTGAAAACTGTACAGACTAAAAACAGACATACAGATGTCGCCCATGGAATGCAGCAAACAAACTGAGCCCACTCAGCTGTATTGGTTTCGTTTTTCAGTGTATACAAACTGTATTTATATAGAGTCAGCAATGGGCTAAGGGAAACCCAGCTGCTGCAGGGAGCATTGTCAGTGACTCAGTAGGGGGCACTCTTCCCTCAGAGTCAGTACTGACCTCACTACCCCATGGCTGTGGAGCAGAGAGTGATGCTGGTGGCTAGCGGGCGCTGGGCACTCTGCGACACGTGTGAAGATGACTCCCAAGTTGCACACGGTATAAGTGGACAGCATACAAATAAAGGAAAGGAAATGGGAAGCAGTAGCAGTGTGACTGGTAAAGAAAACCATGGTTTGTGCTAGTACGTGATTTTTTGTTTTGTTTTTTAAATGAATTGATTTACCAAGCCTGAAGTACATGCTGCGTACAGTAGCTAAAATAATAAACTCATTGACAATATCCAATTAAATTACCTTGAGAAATTGTCTGGGAAATGGCATAAAATCCATACCCCAATCTTTCCATGATGATGGTGAGGATGAAAAAATTGACTAGTTCTTACTCCCTTGCCTTGCCCCGAATCAATTGCCTGATCCAAACAGCTCTCTTTCCTCCCCGCTGATTCCCACCCACGCGGCAAAAGCCTGAGTAATAGTGGTGGTGGTGTTTATTCTGTTGTGTATTACAATAGCTCCTAAGAGCCCCATTGTGCAGTACAGTCATGAAGTAAAGAGCCCTGCCTCGCAGCGTTTACAATTCGTCTTAACTCCAGAATGTCGATGTAGCAGACTTGTAGACCAATGGAGCCAACTGGCCGAGCGCGCTCAACCTAGAACAAACCATCTGCTGTCTCTAGATGTGTAAATCTATGGAGTGCTAGCAATACTGCCTCAGGTGATGTCAAGCAATGTGCAGGGTCTTTTTGATAGTTGGGACACAAACTCTCTCTCTAGGATTAAAGTGAAGATGCTGTGGTGTGCACGCAATGTAAAGTATTCTGCATCTGTGCTCCTGAGTGGTGCATCCAAAGAGCCCTGAATTCTTTGCTGATAATTTAAAAAACCACTTGCCAATCTCACTTAGCGAACTGATCACAAAAATTCACCACAAAGTGAAAATATAAAAGCAGTGACTGTGCGTTTGCATTATAGCCAAACAATACTGTTCCTGTGAGGCTCTGGAGCTCTTCAGGAGGAGAGCCTTTTTGGACTGTCTTGCTGGATCGGATAATAGGGGGCAATTGGCATATGAAGGATAGAGGGGGTTGAAGTATTGTGAAGTAATCCTAGTTGTTGGGTTTTTGTTTTTATTTTTCAAATGTCTGTGGAATATACTTCAGAAATCACCTTAATCTAATGTTTCCTATGAGAGTTGGTCACGGTAGTCTTTAACCTTCTGGATGCAGCTTTCAAAACCTATGTCTTGTTTTTTGAATCTAAAGTTCTACAGCAATCCATTGAGACAAACCTGCAAATATCACGATGGATTTTGGATCAGTCTCCCAATGCTAAAATCCATATTAACACAATGTTGTGCTTGAGATTACAATGCACAAACCAGTTCACCTTTCAATATTCCCCTGCAAGAAATGGTCTCTCAACACCAAAGCCATGCTAGAAGCATTTACTTGCTCTTCCTGCCCTGATTTGGGTGTTTGTGCTAGCAGTGATTTCAGGGGAAGTGTGGAATCTTGTGTTCTGGTCTTGACAGGCAGGGAAGGAAGATTGGTGTTTTGGGTGGTATTTTGTTTTGAAGTTTTACAGTTTTTAAATAATTTAAGAGTTTTTGGTTATGATCCCTAATCTGCACATCATTTTGTTTTCCTCAGAAAAGTACAAAAACTGCCACCGAAGTGGGCCGGACCTTTGCCACAATGTTTTCGGATATAACTTTTCGGCAGAAGCTTCTAGAAACAAAAACGGAAGAAGAGTTTAAAGAAGCCTTGGTACATCAGCGCCACCTGCTGACGGTGGTGAATCAGAGACCCTCAGCAGTGAACGAGGGACACAAAACACAAAGCCACAAGCCGCTCAAGGTAGGGCGAGAAAAAGTCTAAGTCTTGGCTTTCTGTTTAAATAAAGCGCAGGAACCTGATGATTATTCATAGTACTGAATTAGCAGTACTTATGTATACACGATGCATTTCAGTCTTCAAAACACAACTGGGTTAGGTCTACACAGCTGCTGGGAACGAATCCCACAGCTCAGGTTGACTGACTCGCACTATCAGGGCTTGGGCTGGTGTGCTAAAAATAGCCGTGTAGACGTTGCTTTGACGATCGGCTTGTGCTCTGAAGCCCACCCTACTCCTTAGGCTTCAAAGCCCGAGCTCCAGCCTGGGCAGGAATGTCCAAATTGCTGTTTTTAGCACACTAGCGGAAGCCCTGCTAGCACAAGTCTGTCAGCCTGGGCTGCGAGACTCGCTCCCAGCAGCTGCGTAGACGCACCCTTCGTGTCACCACCAGGCTAGTTCTGCTAAAATGTTCTTGATTCTTATTCCATTTAACTGAATCTCTTTTGCAACAGTGCAAACAGGGTAAAAAGCACTGTTGCCTCTTTTTAATACCTGATAAATACAATGAATCTTGTGTACATATACCTCCATGTAGTAACTTCCCATTGAAAATTAAAGAAAAACCCTTCAAATGATAATGTTTAATGAGGGCTAGGATTGATGGGTTATTGTAAGTTGCCAAAAAAAGGCAAATGAACGTTAGCACCCTCAATCGGGAAGGTAGCAAGTCTGTCTCTGAAGAACCTTAATCTTTACTTGGGTGGTCATAACTCGTACCAACTTTGCATCTCCGCTTTCTCTTCTGTAGCTCCCTTAATGCCATTCTTACACCCTGTCTGTTCACACATAGGTTTTATTATCCAAGCTGAAAAGCTGCACACCTAAAAATAAATTGGTGCATGCCACTTCTAATCTCTTACTCTTTTCCCTAGACTACAAGTAATGTGAAGCTTTGAGCAGCCTACATGGTTCAGAGTGTAAACTTTAATCACAAATCCATGGTTTGGCTAGTTTTCAGAGTTTAAAACCTAATGCTTTAGGAATAAGTAAAGATCACGAAGGGCTGCATCCCTGCCCTTTCTTACCTTTATCACAGTCCTCTGCATTTTAAGCATAGAATCCTTTCTTCCAGAGACAAGTCTATAGTAGGTGACTTCTGAACTCCTCTAAACTCCATTCACACTATGGTTCAGGTTTGCAGAACCAGTTTAAAACACGTCTTTAAGCTGATTACAAGTGATTTGCAGCAATGTTTTCTTCCAGTGCAGGTTTAACCCTTTGCTCCCTTTCCTCTGAAGCCATTTCTGTAAACACTGGGGCATGTCACGGTAGGAAACCACAGCCTCTGGGTGAAAAGTTTAACGAGACTAGGGGTATGTCTACACTTGCAGACTTACAGCCCCAGCAGTTACAGTGCCACTCAGAGAGCGCTGAAGGGAAACCACTGTTGTGTGTTTGCACTGTCAGCTGCCCGCACAATAGCATGTTTACACTTCAGGCACTTGCTTCGGTATTCAGAGCGGTGGATTCTGGGCAGCTATCCCACAAAGCATCTCTTCCTCTTTTGCTGCTAAGAGTTGAGGGAAGGCAGAGGGGGTTGCGGGGCATCCTGGGTCCTGTCCCAGTGCCCCGTGATGCCTTGCTTCGCATCCCAGCAAACCCTGTGCTTCCGTCCGCATTTGACGCCATCTTTCAACGGTTTGTGTACTGCATGCTCTGCCTCTTCGGTTTGCAGGAATGGATCCTGCACTGTTGACCAATATGCTGCTCGCTCTCACTAACACATCACGAGTGGCAGTGGAGTTATTCCTTAAACTACAAAGGCAAGAGGAGTGTGACATTGATCTCACCACGCGTAGTAGCTACGACATGAGATTGCTTGTGGCATTCACAGAGGTGCTGATTATAGTGGAACGCTGCTTTTGGGTTCAGGAAACAAGCACTGAGTGGCGGGATCACATTATCATGCACGTCTGGGATGGCGAGCAGTGGCTACAGAACTTTTGGATGAGGAACGCCACATTCATGGGACTGTGTGATGAGCTTGCCCCAGCCCTGTGGCGCAAGGACATGAGAATGAGAGCTGCCTTGCCACTGGAGAAGCATTTGGCGATTTGCACTGTGGAAGCTGGCTATTCCAGACTGCTACCCATCAGTCACTAACCAGTTCGGAGCGGGAAAGTCGACCGTTGGACTCGTGTTGACAGAAGTGTGCAGGGCCATTAATCGCATCCTGCTCTGAAAGACCATGACTCTGGGCAACGTGCGTGAGATTGTGGATGGCTTTGCACAAATGGGCTTCCTTAACTGTGGAGGGGGGATAGATGGTGCACACATTCCAATTCTGCCACCAGACCACCTAGCCATGGAGTATATTAATTGCAAGGGGTATTTCTCAATGGTTCTTCAGGTGCTTGTGGATCACCGGGGGCGTTTCACAGACATTAATGCAGGCTGGTCCGGTAAGGTGCATGATGCACGTATCTTTTGGAACACTGATTGGCTTGTTCAGGAAGCTGCAAGCAGGGACTTTCTTCCCGTTCCAGAAGATCACCATAGGGGAAGTCGAAATGCCCATTGTAATCCTGGGAGACCCCGCTTACCCCTTAATGCTGTGGCTTATGAAGCCATACACGGGGCACCTTGACAGCAGCAAGGAGCAATTCAACAGACTGAGCAAGTGCAGAATGACTGTGGAGTGTGCTTTTGGCCATTTAAAGGCCCGCAGGCGCTGCCTATATGGGAGGCTGGACCTGGCCACTGACAATATTCCTATGCTTATAGCCGTGTGCTGTGCGCTCCATGATATTTGTGCAGGGAAGAGTGAAAGCTTCACTCAGGGCTGGACCACTGAGGCTCAGCACCTAGAGGCTGAATTTGAACAGCTAAAGACCGGGGCTATTAGAGGGAGGCAGCAGGGGGCCATAAGGATCAGGGATGCCTTGAGGCAGCAATTTGAAGCTGAAAGCTACTAAAATTTGTTGCTGTGCTTGGGAGGGCAGTGCTTGTAATGCTAGGAGATGATTGTGATTGGTGCAGACAATGCACTCTGAAGGTGTAAGAAAATTGCATGTTGCTTTGTAGGGCTCTGTTTGCTTTCAATTAATGGAATAAAGATGGATTTCAAACCAAAACAATTCTTTTATTTAAAAAACAACAACCGGAGGGGGGAGAGAGAGATGAAAAAACACATCAGCACTGAGTGGGATGCGGGAAGGGAGGGTCCCAGGACTGTTTAAAGATTTGTGTATGTCCAGGTGTCACATGCAACCTTCTTGTTTGGAGTACAGTGCAGCAGGTACTGTACTGCAGCAGGATTAAAGCGCAGAGGGCCGGGTGTTGAGTGCAGTGGGTACTGGGAGTCCGCAATGCTGGACTATGGCGGGGGAGGAGAGGAATGCCGCGGGTACAGACTGGAGCCAGGAGGTTGCTGAGTGTGTGTTGGCGGTGTCTGGGGTGCACATGGGAAAGAGTTTTGCGACAGTGTCTGCAGGGGAGGGTGGGCGCAGAGCTGCTCTGTTTGCAGTGTTAGAGCGCCTGGAGCATGTCCACCTGGTGCTCCATAATGTTTAAGAACCGCTCCGTGGCTTCGTTCTGGCATGCCACATTCTCCTTTCAGTCTCTCCTCTCGCTGTCCCACCACTCCTTCAATTCTTGTTTTCCGACCGTAGAGTGCATAGTGACATCATGCAGAAAGTCCTCTTTAGTTCTTCATGGCCACTTTATAATTCTGCACAGCCAGCGTTAACGTAGAGGGAGGCTGGACTCCAGGGTCAAATCTGTGAGACCAAAATGCAGTATTTTACAGAACCAGTATTGGTTGCAACACAGAGACCACTGATTTAAAACACAGCCATTATTCACATACCTGTCACTAACTGGCTGACACCAGGCCAGCACACATGAGCCACAAGACCCCCAAAATGGTTAGTAACCACAGGGGCAGGGGAAATCAATGTTCCAGAACCGTACGGTACAGGGGGCACGTGACTCTTGGGGAGAGGCAGCACTGCAGAGGGGGCGTTTATAATCATTCCTGTCCCCACATTTTCCACAGGCTGTGTTCATCATGGAATATATCTCGCTGCTGAGGGTCAGCAGGGAATCAAGGGAGGGTCTTCTCCAAGACTGCGGCTTCCACCCTGGCCCTTATGCGGCTCACTTGTGTGCAGCAATGTCTGTCTGTCTTCCCCCCCTCCCTCCCCCCCCCCCCCGTGATGGCAGAGTGGCACAGGAAAGTTACCCTTAATGGGGAAAGAAACAAAGCATCTCTGCCAAACAACCTGCGGCAGCGGATTGCCCAATATCTCTATGAGAGTTTTGTGGAGATCTCTGAGGCAGATTCCCATGAAATTGGAGAGTCAATGAACACCCTGCTTCGCTGCTCAGCCTAGGCACTTGGTGCTATGCGTATCATACAGACGCAAGCCTGCTTTCTGCAACCCTTCTGCCCCAACAACTCGCTTCATTAGTTCCCAAAATCAAAGCCATTTACCAGGGCTAATCCCTGAAGGATTAATTAATCCCTGAAGGAGCAATCCTAGAGGTAGGAGAAGGATGGAGTCACAATCACAAAAGGAATAAATGGAGTTAAACAGTGTGCATGGCGACGGTGTCTAAATGGAGTGTCCACCTCAATGTGGTTATGGAGAAGACAGGGATCTAGAGCCTTGATGGACAAGCAGGAAAGCGGGATTATGTCCAGCCCAGAACTTCTAGGCATGTAAGCAGGCTGGGCTTTTCTTCTCACGAAGGTTCTGGGTGGGTCTGAGAGCGAGGTCTCGAAAAATGTACGTAGGCTGCCACCCCTGTAGAGAGAAGATCATCCGCAACAATAGAAGCTGATGGCTGATGCCAACTCCTTTTAACAAACCCTGTCCTAAACTTGTCCAATACACAGTTAATTAAAACCCAACAAAACCAGAACTTTAGTTTCCCCAATAAACTTTTTAAAAATAATAGTTTCATTTCCTCTGGGCAGCTGTTGTGTGTTCCATTGTCCACTATGACATTTTAGCCCACCAAATAGCCCAGTGATAACGTTCATCATTCAGGTAATGTGGTGCTTCTGCTCATTTGTTCCAAATTTTTCCTTAATTCACCACATGCATAATTTTTTTTCCTTTTAATTTGTTCCTTCTATGCTGCCGCCACCACTAGCACCCAGACCAATCTCTATTCACGTGCATGAGGGCTGCCGGGGTAGGCACTGAGTTAGCAGCCTGTGCCAACTGACCACATGGGTGCAGTCATTTTCTCTTTCTCCCCTCAGGGTAACCATTCTGACAGTTGTTCCCCTGTGCTTGCTGCGGCAAGATGAGTAAACATACTACTCATTAAAGCAATTGTGATTCTCTGTCTGATTTGTGCCTTTGGGAATGTTTACTTTTAAAAATATTAACCTTTTACAATACAAACCTTTTAGAAGCATCTGAGCATTGATCAGAAGGTTTGAGGTTTTTCAGTTCACATTTCCCTAGTTGTTTAGACCACAAACGAGGTGCTAGAGTTCAAATCTCCAATACAAACAAGCAAGAGATCTTTAAAAGAAGGCTTAAAATCAAATCCTGTGGACATGTCACAGTAGTACAGCTGTGCCAGCACCATGCCAAGAGAAAAAGGCGGTTGACCAAGTAGCTGAAGGCCAATGGGAAGAATAATGACGAGTAAATACCAAGAAACTGATCCTAACATTTATTTATTTATTTATTTATTTATTTATTTTTAAAACCAGGAGATTTTTTTTTTAAAAAATAAATCAGTCTTATGATGGGGGTGGGTGGAGCTGAACTAATGACTTTAGAATGTTTGGGGTTGGCAATGCTGCTGTAGTCAGGTGTGACCTCTTTTATCGGAAGCCATTTATCTGATGCAAAAATAGTTTGGGTCCTTCAGAGTTACTGGCCTGGATCATCTGGTTGGATGTAAACCTAGGGAAGCGGACTTTGTGGGAGGAAATCCCCCAGTCGCTTCTTTTGGAGACTCGCCACATCATCCCTTTTGGGTAGGAGTTTGTTTGGAAAAGGCTGAGGGCCAACCCCAAACCTGCAAAATCCTGAGATCTACTGGAGGGTAGGTTGTCCGTTTGGAGGCTTGTGCCTTACTCGGCATTGGCTGTGGCCCCTGGACTATGCCCCTAAACTCTCTTTCTTTCTCTCCCTTCACCTTGGTAACATGGCTCCATCAGAGCCTCCCTATTACCACAGCAGCCTCCAGAATCAATTTCCCCATCTGTGAAGTGGGATAAAACTAATTGTGTCTCACGGAAGGGGGAAGGGTTCCAGTGCTTTGGATTATGTAAATGGCTATAGATGTGCTAACTGTTTCTTTATTATTATTATTATTATTACTATTATTACAAAGTCTGGATCTGAATGGCCCATTCAAAACAATTAGTTTTAAGTGCCTATCAGCACTGAATAAGGAGGTTAATCTTTTTAACAATACACAAGCCTTTAAACTGACACAACATTTCCTTCCTTTCTTTTAGTTGCATGAGTTTTTCAATGTTGGCAAGGGAATATTTGATGACATAGCACGAAGATTTCCAGTGTACGCTTTGGACTTCACTGACGGTATGTTGGCCAATGTTTATAGAAGCACTGGCCTGCTTTTAATTCTTGTGATATGATGTCCTGTTTACAATGTGAACTGAATATGTTCTTTGATATCTCTATTGGCCCTTTTTATTTAAAAGAAAATCAGGATAGAAACCTATAAATAATTTCTGAACTGACATGACAGATATTTAAGAACTTGAGAAACTTGCAACGTTCTCTACTTAATGAAGATGTTTAGTTTGATCTAAATTAATTCCCCATTAAAGCGTACGTTGATGAATACATTGATTTATTGTTGGTATCTGCAAAGGGAACATGAATCAAAATTGATCATAAACTAATCAATTTTAATTGGTACAATAAACTCCCTTTTTCCTGCTGTCTGTGTAAGCCCAACATCATCTCAGTTAACTCACGCGATTAACTCAAAAAAATTAATCGCAATTAACTGAGATGTTGAGGTGATGTTGGGGGTTGAGCACTGTTACAAACTGAAGTTATGGGAGCTTCAGCAGAATGTCTTTTACGAACAATGTGGTCTCATTAAGATTCATAAGCAATACAGAGAAGCATAGAGTTATAGGCCAAACTAGTTATTATACTAAGGGTTTAACTACCTGGTTTTATGCACTATTATTATAGTAGCATCAGTCATAATTTGTAAATGGTCATGCAGTTGTATCCAGTATAAATGGCACTAGTGTGAGCACTGTTGGAATACTGTGTCTGGTTCTGTTGTCCACAATTCAAGAAGGATGTTGCTACATTGGAGAGGGTTCAGAGAAGAGCCATGAGAATGATTAAAGGATTAGAAACCTGCCTTATAGCGGTAGACTCAAAGAGCTCAACCTTCTCTCTGTTAAGCTAAATAGGTTAAGGGGTGACTTGGGGCTTGGCTACACTTGCGAATTAGAGCGCATTAAAGCAGCCCCAGGCACTCTAACTCATGACGCGTCCACGCTGGCAAGGCACGTACAGCGCCCGGACTCCGTGGCTGGAGCACTCCTGGTAATCCACCTCCATGAGAAGCATAACGCTTGATGCACCCCGGCTGGAGCGCCACAGCACCAGTATGGACACCCTGGTCTATTAATACGCTCTGATTGGCCTCCAGAAGTGTACCACAATGCCTGTTCTAGCCACTCTGGTTATCACTTTGAACTCTACTGCCCTGCCCTCAAGTGACCAACCGTCCCACCCTTTAAATTCTCTGGGAATTTTGAAAATCCCTTCCTGTTTGCTCAGCCAGGCGTGGAGTGCTGTCAGCGAATCTTTCCAGGTGACCATGCCTCCACGCACCAGGCAAGCCCCAGTATGGACCAATGGCGAGGTGCTAGAACTCATCAGCATTTGGGGGGAGGAAGCTGTCCTGTCCCAGCTGCGCTCCAGCCATAGGAATTACGATACCTTCAGGCAGATATCAAGGGACATGATGGAAAGGAGCTATGACCGGGACACAGTGCAGTACAGGATTAAAGTGAAGGAGCTGCGGAATGCCTACTGCAAAGCCCGCGAGGCAAACCGCCGCTCCAGTGCTGCCCCCACGACCTGCCTTTTCTACAAAGAGCTGGATGCAAAACTTGGGGGCGACCCCACCTCCACTCCGAAGACCACCATGGACACTTCAGAGCCCAGTTCAACAAGGCAAGCAAAGGAGGAAAGCGGGAGCGAGGGTGCTCCGGCGGAGGAAGACACCCCGGAATCCCTAGATGCATGCAGCCAGCAGCTGTCCTCAAGCCCGGAGGAAGGTAGCCAGTCTCGGTGGCCGGTGCTTTGGAAAGGACAAACACCAGAGGAGGTGACCGGTAAGCGGTCACCTTTTATTTTGGGAAGGAAGTTGTTCGGTGTGGGCTCTTGGGCAAGGAGGGTTAGGGCTGCATGCATGCTTAGATGTGGAATAGGGCATTGATGTGCTCTCTCACATTGCGGTAATTGGCATCAGAGATCTCTTCAAAGGTCTCATGAAGAAGCTGGGCAATCCGCTTGCGCAGGTTCCTTGGCAGAGGTGCTCTGCTTCTTGTCCCAGTCAGGCTAACATGTCTGTGCCCCTGTGCCGTGAGGGGCAGGGGGACCATTGATGCACATAGGCAAGCTACATATGGGCCAGGGTGGAAGCCGCATTGTAGTAGAAGACCCTCCCTTGCTTCCCAGGTCACCTACAGCAGCAAGATATCTTCCAGGACGAACTCCTGTGGAAAATGTGGGGACAGTGTTCAGTATAGGGGTCCCTGCAGCTGTTGGCTCTCCCCAAGGCACAGAACCCCTTGCCTCTGTGCTTACTCACCATTTTGGGGCTGCTGTGGGTTATGTGCGTTCGCTTTGGGATGGGCAATTTCTGCTATTGTATAGACTGTGCTTGCCTACTTTAAGTACGGGGGAATCATTGCTCTATCTGGTGTGAACAATGCTGCCTCTGTTAAAAGTCTTGCATTTTGGCTTTACAGATGCAGCCTTGAGATCCCAGCCATCCTTGTTATCACCGGCCGAAGACTCCAAAGAATTAGGAAGCGGCCATGTAGAATCAAAGAGGACATGCTGCATGAAGTAATGCAGAAGTTCTTTAATGAAAATCAGAAAGTTCAGGAATGGCGGGAAGGTGAAAGGAGGGTCCGCCAGCAGAATGCAGATCGCTGGCACCAAAGCACGGAGCAGCTGCTAAGCGTTATGGAGCACGAAGCGGACTCGATACAGGCACTCGTAGCAATGCAGGGGGAGCACTTCCGTGCCCGCCCCCGCGCAGCCCTTGTCCCAAAACTCTTTCCCTTGTGCCCCCATGTCACTTCCAACCCACTTTCCCCAACATCCGGGTTCTTATCGCCACCAGCTGCCTCCAACACCTATAGCTTCACCACCCAGCCCTGAAAACTACGACCCTTAACCACTGCACTCAAACCCCATCACCAGGCATTTTAGCCAGCCAGAAGTGCGGCACTCCAGACAAGAAGGCTCAGTATGATAACAGGACATACGCAAATCTGTGACTGTACCATTCCCCACCCCACCCCCTTGCCCTTTCTGTTTCCCAAGCAGTTGTTTCTTTTCAGTAAATGTATTTTCTTTTCAATAAATGGATTTTTTGGCTTTGAAAACATTCTTTATTATTGCATTAAGTAAAAGATACCTTAGCCCAGGAAAGCAACAGGCACTGCAAGTCAGTGTAGCAAACACAGATTCCTACTAACATTGGAACTACTGCACTTCACTCCCGTGCAGGGCACCAGATATTACTGGTGGGTTTCAGCCTTAAATTGCTCCCTCAAGGCATCTCTAATCCTTGCAGCCCCGCGCTGGGCTCCTCTAATAGCCCTGCTCTCTGGCTGTTCAAATTCAGCCTCCAGGTGTTGAACCTCCGAGGTCCATGCCTCAGTGAATCTTTCACCCTTCCCTTCACAAATGTTATGGAGGGTACAGCATGTGGATATAACCATGGGGATGTTATCATTGGCCAGGTCCAGCTTCCCATACAGACAGCGCCAGCAGCCCTTTAAATGGCCAAAAGCACACTCACGGTCATTCCATACTGACTCAGCCTGTTGTTGAACTGCTTCTTGCTGCTGTTAAGGCTCCCTGTGTAGGGTTTCATGAGCCACAGCATTAAAGGGTAATTGGGGTCTCCAAGGATTACAGTGGGCATTTCACTTCCCCTACAGTGATCTTCTGGTCTGGGAAGAAAGTCCCAGCTTGCAGCTTCCTGAACAGGCCTGTGTTCCAAAAGATGCGTGCGTCATGAACCTTTCCGGACCAGCCTACGTTAATGTCAGTGAAACGCCCACGGTGATTCACAAGCACCTAGAGAAACATAGAGAAATACCCCTTCCGATTAATATACTCAGAGGCTACGTGGGCTGGTGCCAGAATTGGAATACGCGTCCCATCTATCGCCCTTCCACAGTTAGGGAAACCCATTTGTGCAAAACCAGCCACAATATCATGCACGTTACCCAGTGTCATGATGGTTCTGAGCAGGATACAATTAATGGCCCTGCAAACTTTTGCATCAACACGATTCCAACAGTCGACTTTCCCACTCCAAACTGGTTAGCGACCGATCGGCAGCTGTCTGGAGTTGCCAGCTTCCAGATTGGAATAGCCACCTGCTTCTCCACCATCAGGGCAGCTCTCAATCTCGTGTCCTAGCGCCGCAGGGTGTGGGCGAGCTCAGCACACAATCCCATGGAAGTGGCTTTTCTCATCTGAAATTTCTGCAGCCACTGCTTGTCATTGCAGACTTGCATGACAATGTGATCCCGCCACTCAGTGCTTGTTTCTCGAATCCAAAAGCGGCGTTCCACGGTGGTGAGCATGTCTGTGAATACCACAAGCAATCTTGTGTCATATATTTTCCGTGAGTTGACATCGTCGGCATCCTCACTGTCAGTTTGGAGCTTAAGGAGTAACTCGACTGCCATTTGTGATATGCTGGCGAGACCCATCAGCAGACTCCTCAGCACTTCGGGCTTCATTCCCGCAGACTAAAAGGGAAGACGGAGCGCACAGTATAAAAGACGTTGAAAGATGGCGCCAAATGTGGACGGAAGTGCAGGGATTGCTGGGATGCGAAGCGATGCATCACAGGGCGTTGGGACAGGTCCCAGAATGCCCTGCACCTCCCCCTCTTCGCCCCTTCCCACAAGCCACAGCGCCAGAATGGGAAGAGGTGCTCTGTGGGATAGCTGCCCATAATGCACCGCTCCCAATGCCGCTGCAAGTGCTGCAAATGTGGTCACGTCGGTGCGCTTGCAGCTGAAGGTGTGAACACACGGCAGCGCTTTTCCCTACCGCGCTCTGCGAGAGCTGGTTTAACTCACAGCACTCTACATCTGCAAGTGTAGCCAGACTACAATCTGAAAACCTACATGGGGAACAAATATTTCATAATGTAGCAGCGAAAGATACAACACGATCCAATGGCTGGAATCTGAAGCTAAACCAATTCAGACAGCAGATGAGGTGTACGTTTTTATCTGAGTATTTAACCATTGGAACAATACATGGTGGATTCTCCATCACTGACAGTGTTTTCAGCCAAGATGGGATGTTTTTCTAAAGGATCTGTGTTAGGAATTATTTTGGGGAAGTTCTGTGGCCTGTGTTATATGGGGGAGGGGCAGACTACACAACGGTCCCTCCTGATCTTGAAATCGATGAAAAAACGCCCATTTTCGGGAATCTACAACTGTTGTAAAAACTCTCTCAGGACAGAACCTTGGCATACAAAGCCTCTGACCAAGAGCAGGTTTTCTATTCTATACACTGGTTTTGAGATCTAGGAGTAATGGAAGTTTTAATTTATGACGTAAATTAATTTTGGGATTCATTTAACTCAAACAGCTTTCATGTTAAATGAAAAGTGCCAAATGATGTGGCCTGTTAGAACAGGATGGAGACTGCCTTACATTCCCATAGAGCCAGAGTCCCAAAGTTTGCCGCGCCCCCAGGAAGCTCTGGCTTTCTGCCAGCAGGAGGGTCACAAAAGCTGGTTGGTGATTGGAAAAATTAATTTTTCAAATATATTTGGCAGTTTGTGAATGGTGCAAACTGGTGGAACCAGATTTTGCAACCACGGGGGCCGATGGGTCATTAGTACTGGGCTGGGAGAGCAAGTCACCTGGTAGCAGCTGCTCCTGTCCCACAGGGCAGGGCTCAGCTTCCCATTGCGACCTAGTTCATGGGGTCATGGCACTGGTCAGGTTTGACCCAGCCAATCATGACGAAGGGGCAGCCACACCAAATGTGAGTCAGTGGCATTGGAACGTGGCACACAGTCTCTGTCACGGTGCCCCCAAGTGCCAGATCACAACACCAGAGTGGTGAGCCAGGCAGTGGGGGCTCGCTCTCCAGCCCCATATGAACATTGGTGTCAGACCCTTTCTTTTGTCCATTTTGTAATATGCTCGAAAAGGCACCTAAAGGTGGGGCGGTCAGCCCGCAGCCCTCCTGTTAGCTCCCACCACTGAGGGCAAGGAACTTTTTGCCTTCTGCACTGCCATTCTGCTGGGCTGAGTGAAATGAATCTAGTTTCCTTTATCCTCCATGTGCTCCATACCCAATTGTGCCTGAGTGCTAAAGGTGTCTCCAGGCAGTCTGTGACTATCAGAGCTGTTCGGCAGCAGCTAAATGTTTACAAGGTGATATAAGGACAGAGTTTGTCTTTCCTAGATTGTCCCCACTTGCATCAAACCCTGAGAGTTAGATTTTCAGAGTGTATCATATGGGCCAATTGTGGGCAAAGATCTGCAGAGAAAATTTATTTTCAGAAATGGAATTCAAGTGCCTAGTGCAGCTACAAAAAATCATTTGTTTGCCTATCATAGAATCATAGAATCATAGAATATCAGGGTTGGAAGGGACCCCAGAAGGTCATCTAGTCCAACCCCCTGCTCAAAGCAGGACCAAGTCCCAGTTAAATCATCCCAGCCAGGGCTTTGTCAAGCCTGACCTTAAAAACCTCTAAGGAAGGAGATTCTACCACCTCCCTAGGTAACGCATTCCAGTGTTTCACCACCCTCTTAGTGAAAAAGTTTTTCCTAATATCCAATCTAAACCTCCCCCATTGCAACTTGAGACCATTACTCCTCGTTCTGTCATCTGCTACCATTGAGAACAGTCTAGAGCCATCCTCTTTGAAACCCCCTTTCAGGTAGTTGAAAGCAGCTATCAAATCCCCCCTCATTCTTCTCTTCTGCAGACTAAACAATCCCAGCTCCCTCAGCCTCTCCTCATAAGTCATGTGCTCTAGACCCCTAATCATTTTTGTTGCCCTTCGTTGTACTCTTTCCAATTTATCCACATCCTTCCTGTAGTGTGGGGCCCAAAACTGGACACAGTACTCCAGATGAGGCCTCACCAGTGTCGAATAGAGGGGAACGATCACGTCCCTCGATCTGCTCGCTATGCCCCTACTTATACATCCCAAAATGCCATTGGCCTTCTTGGCAACAAGGGCACACTGCTGACTCATATCCAGCTTCTCGTCCACTGTCACCCCTAGGTCCTTTTCCGCAGAACTGCTGCCGAGCCATTCGGTCCCTAGTCTGTAGCGGTGCATTGGATTCTTCCATCCTAAGTGCAGGACCCTGCACTTATCCTTATTGAACCTCATTAGATTTCTTTTGGCCCAATCCTCCAATTTGTCTAGGTCCTTCTGTATCCTATCCCTCCCCTCCAGCGTATCTACCACTCCTCCCAGTTTAGTATCATCCGCAAATTTGCTGAGAGTGCAATCCACACCATCCTCCAGATCATTTATGAAGATATTGAACAAAACGGGCCCCAGGACCGACCTCTGGGGCACTCCACTTGACACCGGCTGCCAACTAGACATGGAGCCATTGATCACTACCCGTTGAGCCCGACAATCTAGCCAGCTTTCTACCCACCTTATAGTGCATTCATCCGGCCCATACTTCCTTAACTTGCTGACAAGAATGCTGTGGGAGACCGTGTCAAAAGCTTTGCTAAAGTCAAGAAACAATACATCCACTGCTTTCCCTTCATCCACAGAACCAGTAATCTCATCATAAAAGGCGATTAGATTAGTCAGGCATGACCTTCCCTTGGTGAATCCATGCTGACTGTTCCTGATCACTTTCCTCTCCTCTAAGTGCTTCAGGATTGATTCTTTGAGGACCTGCTCCATGATTTTTCCAGGGACTGAGGTGAGGCTGACTGGCCTGTAGTTCCCAGGATCCTCCTTCTTCCCTTTTTTAAAGATGGGCACTACATTAGCCTTTTTCCAGTCATCCGGGACTTCCCCCGTTCGCCACGAGTTTTCAAAGATAATGGCCAAGGGCTCTGCAATCACAGCCGCCAATTCCTTCAGCACTCTCGGATGCAATTCGTCCGGCCCCATGGACTTGTGCACGTCCAGCTTTTCTAAATAGTCCCTAACCACCTCTATCTCTACAGAGGGCTGGCCATCTCTTCCCCATTTTGTGTTGCCCAGCACAGCAGTCTGGGAGCTGACCTTGTTAGTGAAAACAGAAGCAAAAAAAGCATTGAGTACATTAGCTTTTTCCACATCCTCTGTCACTAGCTTGCCTCCCTCATTCAGTAAGGGGCCCACACTTTCCTTGGCTTTCTTCTTGTTGCCAACATACCTGAAGAAACCCTTCTTGTTACTCTTGACATCTCTTGCTAGCTGCAGCTCCAGGTGCGATTTGGCCCTCCTGATATCTTTCCTACATGCCCGAGCAATATTTTTATACTCTTCCCTGGTCATATGTCCAACCTTCCACTTCTTGTAAGCTTCTTTTTTATGTTTAAGATCCGCTAGGATTTCACCATTAAGCCAAGCTGGTCGCCTGCCATATTTACTATTCTTTCGACTCATCGGGATGGTTTGTCCCTGTAACCTCAACAGGGATTCCTTGAAATACAGCCAGCACTCCTGGACTCCCTTCCCTTTCATGTTAGTCCCCCAGAGGATCCTGGCCATCTGTTCCCTGAGGGAGTCAAAGTCTGCTTTCCTGAAGTCCAGGGTCCGTATCCTGCTGCTTACCTTTCTTCCCTGCGTCAGGATCCTGAACTCAACCAACTCATGGTCACTGCCTCCCAGATTCCCATCCACTTTTGCTTCCCCCACTAATTCTACCCGGTTTGTGAGCAGCAGGTCAAGAAAAGCGCTCCCCCTAGTTGGCTCCCCTAGCACTTGCACCAGGAAATTGTCCCCTACGCTTTCCAAAAACTTCCTGGATTGTCTATGCACCGCTGTATTGCTCTCCCAGCAGATATCAGGAAAATTAAAGTCACCCATGAGAATCAGGGCATGCGATCTAGTAGCTTCCGTGAGTTGCCGGAAGAAAGCCTCATCCACCTCATCCCCCTGGTCCGGTGGTCTATAGCAGACTCCCACCATGACATCACTCTTGTTGCACACACTTCTAAACTTAATCCAGAGACACTCAGGTTTTTCCACAGTTTCGTACCGGAGCTCTGAGCAGTCATACTGCTCCCTTACATACAGTGCTACTCCCCCACCTTTTCTGCCCTGCCTGTCCTTCCTGAACAGTTTATAACCATCCATGACTGTACTCCAGTCATGTGAGTTATCCCACCAAGTCTCTGTTATTCCAATCACGTCATAATTCCTTGACGTCACCAGGACCTCCAGTTCTCCCTGCTTGTTTCCAAGGCTTTGTGCATTTGTATATAAGCACTTGAGATAACCTGTTGATCGCCCCTCATTCCCAGTATGAGGCAGGAGCCCTCCCCTCTCAGACATTCCTGCCTGTGCTTCCTCCCGGTATCCCGCTTTCCCTCTTACCTCAGGGCTTTGGTCTCCTTCCCCCGGTGAACCTAGTTTAAAGCCCTCCTCACTAGGTTAGCCAGCCTGCTGGCAAAGATGTTCTTCCCTCTCTTCGTAAGATGGAGCCCGTCTCTGCCCAGCACTCCTCCTTCATGGAACACCATCCCATGGTCAAAGAATCCAAAGCCTTCTCTCCGACACCACCTGCGTAGCCATTCGTTGACCTCCACGATTCGACGGTCCCTACCCAGGCCTTTTCCTTCCACGGGGAGGATGGACGAGAACACCACTTGCGCCTCCAACTCCTTTATCCTTCTTCCCAGAGCCACGTAGTCCGCAGTGATCCGCTCAAGGTCATTCTTGGCAGTATCATTGGTGCCCACGTGGAGAAGCAGGAACGGGTAGCGATCCGAGGGCTTGATGAGTCTCGGCAGTCTCTCCGTCACATCACGAATCTTAGCCCCTGGCAAGCAGCAGACTTCTCGGTTTTCCCGGTCAGGGCGGCAGATAGATGACTCAGTCCCCCGGAGGAGAGAGTCCCCGACCACCACCACCCGCCTTCTCCTCTTGGGAGTGGTGGTCGTGGAACCCCCAACCTCAGGACATCGCATCTCATGCCTCCCAACCAGCGGGGTCTCCTTCCGCTTTCTCCCCCCAGACATATCATCTGGTCCACTCTCCGCAATGGTACCTGTGGAGAGAACATGAAAGCGGTTAGTTACCTGTGTCTGTGTTACTGGAACCCGGACATTCCGCTTACCTCTTCTGGAGGTCACATGTTGCCAAGCTTCTTCACTGGCCTCTTGGCTCCTCTGTGCAACCTGCTCTATATCTTTAGAGCTTTGTGCCCCTAGAAGGCTATCCTGAGTTTGGTCCAGAAAATCCTCAGTCTCTCGTATACAACGCAGGGTCGTTACCTGTTGCTCCAGACCTTCAATCTTCTCTTCCAATATGGAGACCAGCTTGCACTTTGTACAGACAAAGTCGCTTCTGTCCTGTGGAAGAAAGACAAACATGGCACATCCAGTGCAGGTCACAATAGCTGAACCCCCCCCTTCCATATCACCTACCTACTATGAGCTTCCTCAGAGACGTTGGCAAGATGTAAGCCTCACTGGGCTCACTCCAGGCGAACTCCCAGGCAAACTCCTGCTGTGAGCTGCTCTGCTGTCCCCGCTGCTCCGCTGCCGCTCAGCTGGTTCGCGAGGCTCTGGCTATTTTCAAACAGCCAGGCTTCCCTGACGCAAACACACAGACACCCTAATGCATATGCATTTTTGTGTTTGTCTGGTGGCCAGGGAGATACTTTATCAGAGTTATGACCCCAGCTCTACCTGTGACTTGCTGTGTGACCATGGGCAAGTAACTCCATCTCGCCGTGCCTGTGAGGACTGTGAGGAAAAATTAACATTTGTAAACACATGGAGTCCCTTGGATGGAAAGTGCTGGATGAGTACTATGCAATGTGTAGCTAACTACAATGATCCATGCCTTTGTCACCTCAAGACTGGATTATAGCTGCTTGCTACCTGGGATGACTCAAGCTGCATCTGGGGTAGCACCCAGATGTTTGCAGGCAGGAACCCATCATCCCAATACGCTTCACTCTACATTTACTGCAAATTGAATTCTGAATCCAATTCAAGATCCTTGTTCTCACATTAAGAACATTGACTGGGCTCTGAACCCTGTTTTCCCAGAACCATCTCTCTCTCCTCCGCACTGTGCTACGCTGCTCTGTGACGTCAGCCGGCAGATCCCAGGTTTCTTTTGTGTTGGGCAGAACGGAGAATTTTCAGTGAAAAATTCCTAGGATGGAACAGACTTTGTCAGCAAACCAAACTGAGCCCAAATCTCTCTCCTGCAGACCGTGCTGCCCATCACACCTCTTAAGTGAACTTTTCCCCAAAGCAGCTGTGTAACAATTAGCACCCAGCTCTAAAGGAATCTACCACTAGCCCCTATCACTGTGAAGAACTGGCCTAGTAGAAGGCAATAGAGCTGAGCCTTCAGGAGCTGATGCTTTATGTATTTCTTTTATGAGGGGCGCACAGACTACAACAGGGAGCACTGTACAAATGCCTATAAATGAGAGCAATGTGGAGGGTGGAAATTCCATCTTGTGAAGGATTTCAAGACTCCAAAATCTGACGTTCTAAATTGGAATGAAATCTGAAAACTTTGAAATTCCGTGAAGAAAATTTTTAATTTTTTTTTCAATTAATCAGAACACTTTTTGGGTTGATTTTGACTTTTTTTATTTTATATTGTACAAAATATTAAAAAATTGAAATGGAAAGTCATTTAAAAAAAAGGTTTCAGAGTAGCAGCCGTGTTAGTCTGTATTCGCAAAAAGAAAAGGAGTACTTGTGGTACCTTAGAGACTATGGTGGTACTTGTGGTACCTTAGAGAAGTGAGCTGTAGCTCACGAAAGCTTATGCTCTAATAAATTTGTTAGTCTCTAAGGTACCACAAGTACTCCTTTTCTTTTTATTTAAAAAAAAAACATTTTGTTCCGATTTTCTGTATCGGGGTGGCCAACCTGTGGCTCCGGAGCTGCATGCGGCTCTTCAGAGGTTAATTTACGGCTCCCAGCACAGGCGCTGACTCTGAGGCTGGAGCTACAGACGCCAACTTTCCAATGTGCTGTGGGGTGCTCACTGCTCAACCCCTTGCTCTACCCCAGGTCCTGCCACAACACCGCTCCTTCCCCCAAGCATGTAGTGCCCTCACTCCTTCCCCCTCCCCACCAGAGCCTCCTGCACACTGCAAAACAGCTGATTGTGGTGGGAGGGAGGGGGAGGTGCTGATTGGTAGGGCTGCCGGTGGGCAGGAGGCACTGGGGGCTGGGGTGGGGATAGCAGATGGGGGACTGCTGACATATTACTGTGGATCTTTGGCAATGTTCATTGGTAAATTCTGGTTCCTTCTCAGCATCAGGTTGGTCACCCCTGCTCTATATTGTCAGAATTTTTTTCTGAGTTTTTCTCCAAAATAGAAGTTCACTAAAATGACACAATTTTGCAAAAGCATTTTGATTTCAATGGTACTGTGTTTTCTGGCGAGCTCTACTATAAATAAATACTGTAATGTATTTTTGTAGTTTGTGCTAAAAATCAGGGAAGAGCAGGAACACAATGAAAGAGGAGTAAGTATGTGTTTGATGAGTTTAGACAAGGACCTTTTCTTATTTTCTGTTCGTGAAATACCTTGCACATCACTAGCTCAAATAATCAGAGATTTTTTGTATGAGTAGTGGTCAGAGCTGAAACTCAGTTCAGTGTTTCTCAGCACTGCATGTCAATATACTTAGCGCTTATGAAGTAACATTAATGGTGAAGTCTGTACAGAATATAGATGGAGGGGCTGAAATTTTTGCAGCAATCAAGAGTGCAGTGGTGTAATTCTTTAAGGATACATGGGATGAAAAATAGATAAGAAACCGTGAGCATCTTCCACAAAGCACCAGGTCTGAAGGAGATCAATGCCATGAAGTTTCTGGATCATCTCAAAGCAGCATGGTACTGCAAATGAGGTATTTGAATTATCCAAACTAAGAAACAGCCATGCATGCCTCATCAGAGGTTCACGCGACAGCGAAGGCGTTGTTTTTATTGAGGAAGTGGAATGTGCAGTCTGAGCAGAAGGCACAGTAGCAATGTATGAGCAGGCCAACAAGACCAGCCATTAAATGGTTTTTGGAATGTCATGACTGTGCAGGGGAAAAGGGGGGATTTTGCTGTCCTAGTGGCTTTGTCCTCACAGTGAAGATAAGGGATCTGCTAGTGCAAGCTAAAGAAGAATGCTTTAGTTCATAAGAGGCTTGTGTTTTTGCAGCAGAAAGACTAGGGGTGAAATTCTAGCACCTTTGATGTCAATGGAACCAGGATGTCACAACAGGATTCTAGGGATGTGTATGATTTGTATAGAGATTGTATTTCTTGCCTGAAGCACTTGGGTTTGATACATTTGAATTATGCAAATGACTGGGAGACTTGTAACTGTCCTTTAAAACTGGGAGTAAAATGAAATGCATGGTGAGCTATGAACTGTTGAGCTCCTGCAGTGTGGCTCATAGGATTTTGCTTGGCTTCTATAAACTTTGGTCCAGCAGCAGTTGTCTTTTAATAACTTTATTGAAGTATTTGAGTTACTCTCCTTGTGACTTACCAGTATCATGTACAAAAATAATAAAATAGGTCCAAATTCAGGATTTCCCATTGCTGAACTTGTCCCTAAAAAATTCTGCAGATTTTAGTTAAAATTCCTGATGAAATCATACAGATTTTGGGAAAACCTGCCTACATTTTCCAAAAAAAAAAAAAATCCCTGTTGTGTTTTCTTTAGATCATACAAAAGATTTACGCATTCTCTGTATTCTTAAATGTTGTTTTTCCATTCCTTCAGTATGTTTTTTTTTTAAATGTATAATGGCTTTTTTTGTGATTTGCTATTTTACTCTACCAGTGCAATACAAAGAGAGAACTTTGAAACCATTTAAAGATGTACACTGATGATCAGCTAAATGAGTCAGTGCACTGAAGTAAGATACAGGTGTTCCTGAATTTTGTTCTCAGCAATAACACTGACCCTCTGTGTCCTTGTGATGATCACATAGCATCTCGTTGTTTGTTTCCCTGTCTCACCGGAGTTTGAGAGTAATTATTGTTGCCATTCTTACTCATGTTGAGTAGGACCTGGGAATGGGCAATAGGGGATGGATCACTTGATGCTTACCTGTTCTGCTCATTCCCTCTGAATCACCTGGCATTGGCCATTGTCAGAAGACAGGATACTGGGCTAGATGGACCATTGGTCTGACCCAGTCTGGCTGTTCTTATGTTATGACCTCACCATGCAATTTTTTGTAATTAAAATCGGTAAGATTGCCCTCATAGGCCTGGATCCTGCACAGCACTTAAGCATGCATGTAACTTTTTCCCAAGTGAACAGTCCTATTGAAGGACTACAGACGTGAGCCGAATGATGCATGTGTTTGTGTTTTGCAGAATCAGGGCCATAGTGAGGTACAGTAATACTCACCAGGAACAAGATGTTTATAAAAAAACTTTAAAGGTAAAAAGCTTAGTTTAATGCTGTCATTAATCTGACTTGTTGGGAAAGGGTGTGTTTTGCAAACATGCAAAGTGCTTTAACTGACCAGTGCATCACCTAAGCCTCCAAGTGCAATTTGAGCCTGCAACTCCCCTTTGGCAAATACTCATGTGAACTTAAATAGGTGACCACTCTCCTGATCTGTCTGTTTTGCGCTCTCTTGTTAAGTGCTTGATGGGTTTTGCCTTCCTAAAGCCCCATCTCTGGCCATGTTCAAGTGCCAAATTGTACAGACTCTCGGCATTTCCATGCCCAGCTCGGGCCCCTCTTGTTGAAAGAGAAGCCCATTAAAATAATATGGATGCGTGTGAATATACATCCTCCCAAGCGGACAGAAGTCGGCAGGAAATAATAAACAGCCGAAAGAAATACAAGATATTAAGTTGGTAGAATCCCCCTGAGCATTCTGTTTGTTTATACTCAGGTTCAGGAAACTGAATTTGAGAATTTTCCCTTTGCCCAAGAAAGAATCGGTTGAATATAGAGCGCTCCAGCTTAAAGAACGTGTTCTCATAAGCAGCCTTCCTCTAAGGAGAAAAAAATTCTTCATTCTGGACATCTGTGCTCTTCAAGAACACAAAGCAGACTCGCTTCTCCCTTTCACTTCTCGCTTTCGCTCTTCCCGCAAATTACGGTGAACTTGTGTTATTCTTAATTGGGATGGATCTGAGAGGTAGATTAGAAAGCCAGGTCTACCCTAACAATTCATAATACAGTTCAAAAATACCTCTAATGTGGCACTGCAGCATGGCGTGTATATGTTGCCCTTCTTTAGGAATGACTCAGAGGATATCATCTGCCAAGTATTTTTTATAATTTAAACATGACTGATGCTTTGTTTGCCTTGGGTTTAAAAGATGTGGCTTTGTCTGTGAAGCACATCAGTGTTGAACTTTTCAGCTGATTTTTATTCAACAGCTAATGCAATGGGAAAGGAACACTTGCTTTACTAATAGCTATACTCGCACATCTCCTTGAATGCCTCAAGTTTATTCAATAAATGTAAAAATAGTAGGTCTAAATGTGTGAGCCTCCGACTGAGCCCTTTTTATCAATTACGTTATAAACATGAATATGAAAGTAAATTGAGGTCAACAGTACTCTAATCTGTGTATTCTCCATAAGAGTCTGAGTGTGTTTTAAAAGTCAGATACCAATTCTTTATTTATTTATCTCAACACAGTTAACTGAACATTTTGGAAATTATAGAGCACAAAAAATAGAGCTGTGGTACAAATAAATATTGTCACCGGCAGTTTGAATTCATAGACGTACCTCCGTTTTAAGTCGCAGTTTCTCTAACGGTCAAGCACTCAAATGTCACAGCTGGACTGCAGGCTGATTGTGCTGCAAATGTGCACTGCCCAGTCAGAGGAAGGTGGCTTGTTTTTCCACTAGTTTTATTGGGCTGTTCCAAATGATATCCTGTCATGATGCATCCTGCATTTTTTTTTTTCAGATGAAGTGGACTGGGTCAGTTTCTGGGCTGCAAATAAACCTGTTAGATCTCTCATCAGACATTGACTTAAAAGAAAAAACGTCATTGTGATAAATATTTGAAGTTAAAAATGCTAATTTTACACATGGTATATTTGTATGTACAGAAAGAAACAGTAGCTCAATGAATTTGCAGCGTTGCTGTAGCTGTGTTGGTTCCAGGATATTGGGTCATGTCTATACATATAGCTGAAGGCGCTCTATGCCGACGGGACAAGCTCTCCCGCCGACATAGTACTGTGTGCAGGAGCTCTTATGCTGGTGTAATTTGTCGCTTGGGGGTGGAATATTCACACTTCCGAGCCACATAAATTTTGCCGACATAGGCTGTAGTATAAACATGCCCTTTGAGAGACAGGGTGAGGGAGGTAATATCTTCTGTTGGACCAACGGCTGTTGGTGAGAGAGACAAGCTTTTGAGCAGCAAAGAGCTCTTCTTCAGGTCTGGGATAGGTAAACAGAGTGACACAGCTAAATACAAGGTCGAGCAGATTGTTTGGTGTAAGTAGTTAACAGCTATTCTAATCTAAGGGGCCATTCAAGGTGAAGTGACCCATTAACACCCCTGCAGTCATAAGACAAAAAAAGGGGGGCTTAGTGGGTTACCGAATGTTGTAATAACCCAAAAATCAAGTGTGTGTATTTTTAAGACCATAATTTTTAGTGTCTAGCAAAGTTACGAATTTAAACTCCCAGGCTTTGTCTTTTGAAGGTTTTATGCAGGTTTCCTTTGAGGACAAGGACTGAGAGGTCAGATACCGAGTGACTGCTTTGTGAAAAGTGTTCGCCCACAAGTGATATAGTGTTTTTGTCTTGTCTTGTTTTGTGAGAGTTCATTCAGTTGGTCCAATACAAGATATTACCTCACCCACCTTGTCTCTTTAATATCGTGGGACCAACACTGCATATAACCTTAATGTGGGCATTCTTGTATTGTATCGCTTGTTTTTGTAAAATTATCAAATCAAATAAACTGTTTTTTTCCCGTGTGTTAATGATTCAAGCCTATAACATTATCAGATTTCCGTCCGGGACAGTGTAGTTCCTGGTGGTTGTTTTTCCTATCAAAAGTATTATGAGCTGAGAAGACCATTGATTAGCATATTGAAACCAAGAGCTTGGCTACACTTGCAAGTTAGAGAGTATTAAAGCAGCCCTGGGCGTCCTAGCTCACTACCTGTCCACACTAGCAAGGCACGTAGAACGCTCTGACTCTACGGCTAGAGCACTCCTGGTATTCCACCTCGGCGAGAAGATTAATGCTTGGTGTGCCTTGGCTGAAACGCCCAAGCCTCAGTGTGAACGAGGTGTTGCATTACTGCACTCTGATCAGCCTCCGGAAACATCCCATAATCCCCTTAAGTCAAGTGGCCACTCTTCTCATTGTTTTGGAATCACCGCAGGAATGCAGATATGCCCTTTGAAAGCTCTGTTTCTGACATCCGGCTGCTTATCTGCTCCAAGACAAAGCAACCATCACTGTGGAATGCTCTGTGTGGGGGGGGGGAGAGAGGCTGGGGGGGTGTCTGCTACTGTCTGAACTTACAAGATAGAATGCTGACATGCTCTCAGCCCTCCAAAAACCTACCCTCTCTCCCCCCACATACACACAACACACTCCCTGTCACACTCCACCCCACCCACCCCCATTAGAAAAGCACATTGCAGCCACTTGCATGCTGGATAGCTACCACAATGCACTGCTCTCTGTGGCCATTTCAAGAGCTGCTAATGTGGCCATGCCAGTGCGCTTGCAGCTGTCCATGTGGACAGACTGCAGTGCTTTCCCTACTGCGCTCTACGAAGGCTGGTTTAACTCAAAGCGCTCTACATCTACAAGTGTAGCCATGCCCTAACAAACGACAAATTGCAAAATGTTCATAGGCTTGATTTTTAGTTAAGAACCCCTCACGTGAGGCTGCGGCTTTGATCCTCGTCCAAACTGTCCAAACTTCTTGGGCCAAGAAAATTAGGCTGCAGGTCTAACAAAAACCATGTTTCCCTTTGAGATTTCCAGTGTTTCCTGTTTCTGATGATGCTAGAATGCCTGTCTGCAAAAAACAACCATTTTTGGCATTTCCAATTCTGGTCTGTTTTTAAAAAGTTGCCCTAATTGTAAGCTTAACAGTAAAATATATGTGCAAGTTGACAAAATGTTACAATAACCTATAGCAAATGTGGATGGAAAAACCGGTCAAGTTGTTTTCCATAATGAATGTTGTAAACAAGTGCAAGAAAACCAGACAGAGAGACGAAATGAGTCCAAACAAAAAGGCCATGGTGATGTATTTCAAGGACTGTGTTAAGATCATGTTTGGTAAAACAAGAAGCCATGGAACCAGAAATTAATGAACCAAAATGGGCTTGTCAGATATTGGGCCTAATTGGAGGACAAAATAATGAGGGGATGGGCTATTCCACCCATCACTCTCTTTTTGGGTCCTGAAAGAGAGTTTTTTGCGGAGGAAGTAAGGAAGAACAGACAGAGGCCACTGAAGCAAGCTTCATCGTCGTGGCTGCCAAGCTCACCATTTCCTGGGAACGCTGGACCTTCATCATCCTGATTCTGAGAAATGTCCTGACTAGATCGAGCCAGAGAGGTGGATCCAGAAGACCTTGCCAACCCTACCAGTTCCAGATGAATCCCGAACACCACCAGAGATCAAACGGGATTGGACCTTAAGAACAGCATCCACAACAACGGTTCCAGCCGATCTCAACTAACATCTTCTCTTTTTCCCCACCAGGACAGTTATTATCGTGTTTAATACCACCTGAGAGACTGTCACACAAGGGATTTTCCCCTGTAAAGACTCTTTCCAGGGAAAGGGGTAAAATAAAAGTCTTACTCAATAATTTACATTTCAAATGCTTTAACTGGTGTCATACTTTTCTTTTTTTTTTAACAAAAGGTTAAATGGATTTTTAATGGTGTGTTGGCTTAGGTACTAAGCAGGCAGAGGGGCCTCTATACCGAACCCCAAACCACGTTTAATGTTGGATAGTGACTGGATTTATGTTAATATCTTTGGGCCATATATTTCTTTTAAATTTAATACAATAAGTCCCAGAGGGGAGTGCAGAGGTGCGCTAAAATGAAAAATAATTTATCCTTTTTTTTTTTATTCAAGCCTCCAAATAAATCTTTGGCTTGAGGTTTGGGTGTTACTTTATCCCCACTGGTTCAGCTTCCTTCACCTAAGTCACTTCCTTGGTCCCTAAGAACTATCTGTAAATAATTTCTAAATGGGAACAAAATGAAAAATCAAATATAGTTTTTGTAAATAACAAACAAAAAACCCACCTCCAACAGAAATGGAATTTTCCTTAACGAAGGTAGGTTTTCAAGTTGAAACACTGAACATTCTTTCATACCTCTGTTCACTACTTATGGGTTATCTGCCATCTCTTGCCTTTGTACTATAGCTGGGCATAAACACCATCAGGAATTGTATCTTTTAAATGGATGCAGACTACGTTTCCAGTTTTTTTCATTTTAGCCATTAAATTATTGTCACCAATAACTAATGATCTGCATGACTGTCTTTGAGCAATGTTTTAATGCTATAGAATCAACTGTGCAATTGATTATTAATACTACTATTTTTGGTTTGTTTCAGGGATTATTGGGAATAACAAGGCCATAGGAAAATACATCACAACGATGATCTTTTTATATTTTGCCTGCCTCCTGCCATCTATTGCATTTGGTTCCCTAAATGATGAAAACACAAGAGGAGTTATTGGTGAGCTTCCCACCCTTTTTGGTTTAAAATCCTATCTCCATCTGTCAGTCAGGGTTGCTTTACGTCTGTTCGGGGGGGAAATAATGAAATAAGCGAGGTCTGGTGGAGGAGACATTGGTAAGGACTTCTTTTCCAGTAACAATATGGACAGTTGTTCTCTCACCTTATTTCTCTTAATAGATTAGAAAAATGAATCTGTATCTATATACAAACTTTTCTGGTGTCCCTAGGTACATAGACAACTACAGACCTATAATTGTGTTTTGTGCTACCCGTGTTGCAATGACAGTAAAGGTAATCCTGTGCAAAGGGTTGTAAGTCCACGCTTGCTATGTGTTTGTACAACACCTAACACAATGGGGCCCCGCTTCTGACTGGGGCTTTGGGGGGCTATTGTAATACAAATAACTAGCCTGGTGGAAGACATTTGCTCACTCTTCTAGTATCACCCAACCTATCCCTGCTGTAGGCCTGATTGCTCTTTGCACTGAGGGCCCTTTACGTTGTGCTTGCAATTCAGCAGCAGCTTAGTGTAGATGAGAATCCAACCCTGTTTTGTGTACAACTTATATATGAAAAATTGCTCTTTGCTTCACTTTAAAACAGTGGCTCTCAAACTATGAGGCATGCCTCCCAAGGGAGGTGCAGGAATGTGTCAAGGAAGGTGCAAGCTGTGCATTTTTTTTTGTTTGTTTTTTGGTTTTTTTTAAGCTCTCTAGCTGTCCGCCCCGGGCAGCCGGGCTCGGACTGTCAGCCCCAGGAGGCTGGGGCTCATGCAGAAGGGCCATGCATACTGGGGAGGCGGGGACAGGGATAAAGGGGATAACAGCTGTCTCGGGCTGACAGCTGGAACCCAGAGGCAGTGGCAGGTCTCCAACTGTCGGCCCTAGGGTGGCAGCAGCAGCAGTGAAGCAGTGAGGTTGGCAACGGGTCGTAAGTCTGCTGTGAAAAGTGATATTGACAAATGTCACTTTTCACGTTGCAACCCTCACTTCTGTGCTGCCGCTGTGCACCCAGCCAGCAGCCATGGCTCTCTGCTCTGCCTGTCCGTCAATGTGTGTGTGTGTGTGTGTGTGTGTGTGTGTGTGTGTGTGTGTGTGTAAGGAGGGGGCGCAAACTATTAGACACAAAGAAGGGGGGTGCAATCAAATAAGTTTGAGACCCACTGCTTTAAAAAAAATCCCTCTGCTCACCGTGTGAAAGGGCAATTCCCTGGGATCCCAAGTCTCTCTTTAGACTATTTAATATAAGTTAGGTTATGTACCATCGATTTGAATTCCCTAGTAATGATTGTGCCCTTTGTGTATTAACTGCTATCTGTGGGTAGTCCCTTGTTTGGAGTGTCTTGCTCTTGGTATGTGCTGTTATTGGCTAGTATTCATGACTTGGGTGGTTTACATTAGTGCACTAATAATCTAGCTGATCACTAAGGGCATGTGTACGCTGCAATTAAACACCTGCAGCTGGCTTGTGTCAGCTGGTTCGGGCTCACAGAGCTCAGGCCTAGGGGCTGTTTAATTGTGGTTTATACCTTCAGGCTCGGGCTTGACCCTGGACTCTGAGACCTTCCCTCCTCGTGGGGTCCAGAGCCAAGGCTCCTGCCTCAGCCAGCTGCAGTGTAGGAAGTGCATTTGTAAATACTTGGGCTTAAAAAACATACTTTTTCATTATTTTTAGATGTGCAGAAGACAATTGTTGGCCAGTGCATCGGTGGACTTCTTTATGCTCTGTTTTCAGGGCAGCCACTAGTTGTACTCTTAACCACAGCTCCTTTAGCTTTGTACATCAATGGTAAGTTTACCAAAGCACAATGTGGATGGAGGAGAACATACTGCACTCTGAGAGCCTTGCATTCCTTAGAGCTGCACTAAGTAAATCTATCCTAGGCCTACAACTATACAAAGCTAAACTTTACAGACTTGCTTTCAGCCCTGGAAAAGGGATTTAAGGAGTGTTGTTTCACTGAGATTTCTAATAGAATAATTTTAAATGAAAAAAAGTATACAGTTTTATTTATGAGAATAAAATTGAATTTCTGTGGGATGTTTTATTGTTCTCACTTGGGAATAAATATTTGTATGCGTTGAGGATCAGGGACTGCAATATGCGTCGTTAATATATAGTCCTGAGCAGGTGTGACGAGTGGCTTTTCAGCAGTGGCTAATCCGTGATGGTCGCCTTCTTTTAGCTGAAGGGACAGGAGAGTTGGCTCCACCAGTGTTTCCATTATAGGTCCAATAAGTCAAATTACAGTGGGGTGGTTTGGTGGCTTAGCTCTCCACTAGAGAAATACTTACTACTTGGCTACCTTCAAAAGAAACATTTGAACAGCCTCCCCTCTCCATCCCCCCCAAGTATCATTCTTTAAATATTGGTACTGACATTATGTTAACTGGTCCTCTGTTTGTGCTGTGCTAGCGGTGCTCGTTAACAAGAACCAATGGGATGTTAAGATGTGATGTATCTAGGTTACGTGGTTACCTAGAAAATTCAACAGCTGCCAAATAGTCAAGATATGTAATGCAAGACCTATCTCTCTCTCTTTCCTGACAGGTTTCAGAGTAGCAGCCGTGTTAGTCTGTATTCGCAAAAAGAAAAGCAGTACTTGTGGCACCTTAGAGACTAACAAATTTATTAGATCATAAGCTTTCGTGAGCTACAGCTCACTTCCGATGAAGTGAGCTGTAGCTCATGAAAGCTTACGCTCTAATAAATTTGTTAGTCTCTAAGGTGCCACAAGTACTGCTTTTCTCTCTTTCCTGTGAGCGTTAAACCTCCCTTTAGATCTGGAGCAGTCCGTAGTGTCGACAGATGGAATCGAAACTATTGCCCATTTATTGCCTTTGAACTAATTAGTGCTTTAGCCAAATACAAGTCATTGGGCTCAGTGCAAGGGTAACTGGATGAAATGTAATGGCTTGTGAATGCAGGTCAGACTTGGTGATCTAATGGTCCCCTGTGACCTTAAACTCTATAAATCTGAGTGGTTTATCTATAATGTCTTAAAAACGTGAATCCACCACTGAATGTTTTACTGTTGTTGCAGTGATCCGAGGGATCTGTGATGACTACAGCTTGGATTTTAGTGCTTTCTACGCCTGGATTGGACTGTGGAACAGTTTTTTTCTTGTGCTGTATTCTCTCTTTAACTTCAGTCTTGTAATGAAGCTCTTTAAAAGGTACCTCTTGCTTTTTTCAAGGGAAGTCCCTTTTTGATTATATTATTCAGCAAATAGAAAAACAGACGTTCCAGAAGTTCCTAATTGTGAACTTGCTATAAAATCTATGGGCTTGTCTACATGAACAATCAATTCACAGCAAGTTGAGGTGTGAACTGAACTCATGTTACCCTGCCATGGACTAATTTTCCATGTGGACCTTGCTGATGTGCATTTACAGCTCATTAATGAGCTTTGATCTCGTCCTGTTTCAAAGAGGACAAGAACAAAGCACATTAATGAACTGTTAATACGCATCAGCAGGGTCTGCAGAGACGGTTAGTCTTCAGCAGGCTGGTGCACTGTAGATTCGTACCCCCGCTTTCAGCAAACTAAATGTCATATAAACAAGTGCTATGTTACAAAACTAGAATACTCTCAACTGAGAATATATAGTTTTGGTTTTGGACATCATGTGCTCATTCAAGTTTTTAATACTTCTGTTTGCAAGATGTTTTCAAGACTTGCTAGTTCTATCATCCAAATCAGTGTTTAACTAAAATTTGTACACTTTCCTCATAAAATAACAAGTATATTAATATATTGGGGGGTATTCAGACTTTGTGACTCTGACCATGTTAATCCATGGGAGCTTTTTTTTTTGTAGATCAACAGAAGAAATCATTGCACTTTTTATATCGATCACATTTGTGCTTGATGCACTCAAAGGAATTATTAAAGGTAAGCACTGAAAGAAGGTGGTGTGTTTCAGTTCTGATCCATGCTTTAGTTTTGCTGTAGAAAGAAAATAACTAGGTTTCAACCATAAATTCCGTTTCTTTTCAAGGCAAACCATGCTATAGAACTCCCAGCAAAATGTGATTTGCAGTATACACAGCATTTGTTGTCTATTAAGTATTCATGAAGGGTCTTCAATTTTTCTAAAATGTGTTGATGGGAAGACGATTCATGACAAGGTTTTATTTTGGATATGTAGGCTGTATTATAGACACTCTTGTTTCAGCTGTTCTGTTAAGATCAGACACTAAAATCGAAAGGAGAAGGTGCAATTTAGTGACACTGCAGAAATTTTTGCTTCCTGCCACCCACATACATTTTACTGAACGGTTTCATTTCTCTTTCAAAGCCCTGTTCAACAAAAATTCACCATCATTTTAGATTCAGTGGACTGGCTGCACCCAACTTCCCTTCCGCCATCAATAGCACAGCGAACTTCGGGGCAAGTGGGGCATAGCAGGGGGAAAAAAATCGTAACCGTTTGGGTAACCTACCTGGACTGTGGAGTCCACGTCAGTTGTACTGGGCTATGTGAAAACTGGTCCTTGCAGTCTATGCCCGGGCTGAAGGGATGTAAAATGCAGAGTGCTCTGAAGTGTTGTGCTCCAGCTGCCCTGTGTCAATCCTACTGGTGCATGCTAAAAGGTACCTAGAGCACGTTAACGTAGTCCTGTTTGAAACGGGACATCCTCAATGCGAACTGGGTACCATTTAGATTGCACCATTTAGAGCAGGTAGAGTACAGCCCCTCTGAAAATGGCCAGGGTTCACCTCCTGCCAGACCTTAACTGTGCAGTGCCCCGGCGCCCTCTAAACACAAGGCACCACGAGATGGCTGGGTAACATAAAGACACTCCGCCCGTGGCCAGATACAGAGTGAGACCGGCTCAGATGACTTCAGAATGAGCTGTACCAGTCCAGCTCCCTTAAAGGGAAACATACAGGTTTTGTAGCAAATGCCTGTCAGGATGCATCTAAACTAATCATTTCTGGTCTCTCTGCCAAATTGGTCACAGTTCATGGATTCTCTGCTGAACACCTCTGCAGTGTTTGACCGTGGGTAAGCAAGAGTAACAAATCTCCTGCAGGCTTTACCTTTGCCTGAGTTGGGCAACAGGATGGGGGCACAAACAAGATGAAAGCTCCTTGCAGAAACTGCATGCTAAAGGCAGTGTTCCTTTTGCTTTGCCTTGCCTTGCCTTGAAAACACTTTGAATGAGGGATTAGCTGATGTTGTTACCCTTCCGCCCCCCCCCTTTTTTTTTTGCCTTATACTAACAGGGTGAAAGGGGTTTTGCGTTCTGCAGCCTCGAATCCTTTCTAATGAAGGTGGTCCCATGGTGTGATTTGCAGTTCTTAGAACCTGCAGGTTCTGCTCTTTATATCACACTCCAAAACTACATTAAAAAAATATTAGCTGGGCTGCAAAATGAAGCACTGAAAAGTTAGGAAATGCCGGAGTTAGGGTTGCTTGAGTGTTATTTCGAGCCCCTTGTTCACATGCATTATGATACAGGCTTCAACTGTATGACTATGGACTATTTTTCCCACAGGACACTGGCCTCATTCAGAGCACAGAATGGGTTGCTCTCACTCAATGAGCAGCTATTCCGTACTTTTTTCTCCTCATTGTTCAGTGTGTGGCCCCAGGCCTTATTTACTGCATACTATTCAACCTGCTCTGAGGACAGAATTACTAATTTACCATTTTCTGTGGTGCTGATGACAGTAGTCTGAGTGCTTCCCAAACGTTAAAGAGTTCTATCCTCATTTTACAGATGAGGAACTGAGTTACAGAGAGATTGAGGCCCAAAGTATGCACTATTTTTGGGTGCCCATTTTCATGCCTAGGACCTGATTTTTTCAGAGTACTTAGCATTTTGCAGCATTTCCTGTGTTCAAAGCTCCGCTCCCATTGACGTCCGTTGCAGCTGTGAGTGCTCAGCACTTCTGCAAATCAGACTTTAGCGTCTCAAGATGGTCACCCAGAAAATGAGGAGCATGCAATTAGTGTTCACCAATGGAAACTCTGTGGCAGATGCAGGGATAGAATCCAATTGTATGCAGGACACCCTTAGGACCTGTGCAACTCTCATCCTCATCAAAAATAAAACAAAAACAAAAAAACCAGCCACCTCTGCTACTTGAACTAATGGAGTAACCGATGGTAGTAGCTGTCCTCCTCTATGTAGACCAGAACTAAAGGGGGTTCACGGATATTTGCTGACAGCAGAGGAATGGTGGGTTCCACGAATCCTCAGTTCCATTCCAGGCGCTGGAAGGGATGTGATCTTGTGGGCACAGTCTCTTCTGCCCATTCTCCCTTTTTGTCCTCTCTGACTTGTTCTTGTCCTATTGTCTCTTCCCTGTACCTTGCTCCCCATCCCCTCACCTAACCGGTCCCAGTCTCCACTCCTCAGACTTCTCACCCCAATCCCGTCACCTTGCCCAGGAAATCCTAGTCTCACCTCTTTGGACTCCCCTGCCAACTGTGTCAGTTTTCCTCTCCACCAGCTCCTTATCCAATCTGTCTCTTCCCAGCCTCCAGTCATCCCCTCTTCTGACTACATTCCCCATCCCTACTTGCTTCCAATCCCAGTCTCCTGCTTTGAGCTCCGCAGCCAAGCTGTGCTGTTATCCACTCAGTCCTATTGTCCAGTGTCTTTGCCCAGCCAATACCATTTCTCCCCCTGTAACCTGGCTCCTCCCCATGGGATACACTAATAGATTTTCCCAGTCTCCTTGACCAGCCACTCCCAGTTCCAGTCTGCCACCCCAGCCCACTGGTTCCAAGTCTCTCTCTTCTTGGTTTTCTGTTTCAATCTCTCACCCCACTCCCAACTCTACCTGCCAGCCTCTGGTCCCAGTCTACTCCCCCTGCTCCCTCCCTTGCAGGTCTATCTCTTGTTCCTTCTGTGTTCAAAGCAGGCAGCTTCCTCCTCCATTTTGTCTGGGCTCAGCAGGGGAGAGGGGGCATTGACCATATAGGAAAGACATGTTCTCTGCTCTTGAGTCAAATGCCTGGCCCACAGCAGCCCAGATCTAGAATTGCAGGGAAAGCCCTGCTCACCCCCTGGCTGGAGCATGCCCAATGCAGACAGAATCTTCAGGGAATTTATATGCAAAGCAAAAAAGAAATTTCTACTTAGCACATGTGAAGTGCAGTTGTTAAATGGCTTATAACTTGGCCAAATTTAGGCAGATTTTCACAGGGATGCCAAAAGGCACATCCTTTGCCAAACTTCAAGTCCTTGCTCCAAAGCATGGGGGCACTACAGCTTCTCAGAGTAAAGGTTCAACAAAATGTATTTTTTTCCCCTAGCCTCCTTCTCAGAAGTGGCTGAACCATTTTGGCTGAAATTTTCCAAAAGAAATTCAGCCTGATTCAACAAGCAACATTTAAAACTTCCAGCCCAATGGTTAACGTCTGGCAAAGTTTTATAAGCAACTGAAACCAGAGTCTTATAATGGGGTGGTATCAGGCAACTTTAATATTGGGCAGTGCTACCAGCCCCATCTATAACAAATGTAGACATCCCACGGTGAGCTTTCAGCATGGGCCATGGGAGTTTAGGAGCACAGGTCTTTCACATTGAAGGATGTTCTGCATTAGAATGTGTTTAAAACTGCCATGGTCCTCACTGCTCAACTCCATGGTATTTCTGGCTTTTCTAAGTACAGCTTGTTACACTCTTCCAAACATCTGTCTCCCCATCTCCTTGGATATTTAGGTTCACCATTGCTATGCCCCCTCTGAGATTGGCTGATTTTACTACAGTGTAAAAATCCATGTGTGTCCAGTATACCATATTGAATGTTGGAAGGGTGTGGGCAGCATCACTGAAATGAGGCTTTCACAGACCCTTTTGATCCTTTGTAAATTCTCCTGTGGACGGATCGAGTGATGATACTCGGGGGTTATGAGACGCTGCATGGACTCCGGACTACAGGACCTGTATCCAGGGGCTCCAGAGTTCTAATCCGGGCTCCTGCTACCAACTTGCTCCATAACCCCAGCGAAACACTTGACCTTTCTATGTCAGTTTTTGCCTGCCGTATTACTGAGGTACAGTCATGCATCTAGGAAGAACAGAAGGGTGAGATCAGAAGACTTCTGCATGCTGGCGGGTTGCATAACACATCTGTCGGCCAGACACTATGCTGCTATGACTTTCCTGCTACCTTAAAAGCATTGTCAGGGAGTGCATCCAACAACGCACTGCTCCCAAGGAAGAGCATGTTTGTTTTCTTAATTTGCTAAGCCATGTTGCTTTTATACATGCTTTGCAAGATATCCTTAAATATGCAGGAAATTAGGGAGAGGGGTATTATCACATCTAGTAATTCAAACACATGCATTCTTTTTACTATCCTAATGAAAGTTGTTTTCAACTCATGGCCCAACCACCTAAGCCATGCGTTTGATCTTGATGTTTGCATTCTACAAGAAACAGTTCTGTAACAGCTGAAGCAAACAACAAAGGTGAACTAGAGTAATCAGATGGAACTAGAAATTAAACTGCATTCTAGGACAGTTCAGTTTAAAGCATACAACCTTCTAGTTTAAAGTGCTTTCTCTATTGAATTTGTGCGAAGAACTCAGCTGTTCTGTAATGTCTCTGAAAAGACTGCTTAGTGTACAGCAGCTGAATATTAAATACTAAATCCTTGTTACATGGCAGATTGATCTATCCAACAGCCAATCATTCTAATCAGAATACACATTACAATAAGTAAAATACTGGTGAAAAATCAGCTACGTTTCCCCAACAGTTAATCCAAAGTGAATACATATAATCTAACTGCCACATTTAAGTTAAAATGTGAAGTGACACAAATCAGTAACAATCTTGAAATTCATTTTAAGATCTATGCTCAATTCTAAACCTACGCTGTTGTGTTCAGGTATTACTGTAGTTCCGAATGTGAAATCACTTGCTATTCCCAGAACATCTATGGCAACTATACCAAAAGGATGACTTAAAATGTCAGCATTATTTTGAATTTCTTGGCCTTTTTTGCTTTTTGGATCTGAACCTTGTCAGTAGTCATCAAAGCAAAGAGTGTTTATTTCCATTGGGTTAACAGTCAGTTGGGAATAATTGAGGCTGTTACAGGTCTTTAACCACAGCTGGCTATTAATCCTCCTGAATTATTGCCATTGCTATTATTAGGAATGTCCTTTTAATGGTCAGAGCCGTAGACTGCAGGCCAAAACTTCTGGGTTCTGTTTACAACTCCAGCACTGACTTTCTGCCCAGTCATTTCAGTATTCTGTACCTATCTGTAAAATGGGCATGACAATATCTACTTTACAGGGGTGTGACAGGTGTAGTTAATGTTGTAGAACATTTTGAGATCCTCAGATAAGATGTGCTATTGAAAGACCTCTACCCCGATATAACGCGGTCCTTGGGAGCCAAAAAATCTTACTGTCTTATAGGTGAGACTGCGTTATATCGGGGTAGGAAGAGGAACCGCTCCCCGTCCCAGCTCACCTCCGCTCTGCCTCCGTCTCCTCCCCTGAGTGCACTGCCGCCGCTCCGCTTCTCCCTCCCTTCCAGGCTTGCCACTCCAATCAGCTGATTGGCACGGCAAACCTGGGAGGTAGGAGAAGCGGAGCTGCGGCATGCATGTGGGAGGAGGTGGAGGCAAGCTGGGGCAGGGGGGCTACAGCAAGTAAGGTGGGGGGTGCGCAGAGGAACCGCTTGCAGTAACACGAATTCGGATATAAAGAGGTAAAGCAGCCCCGCGTTACCTGCTTGATATCCGAATTTGCGTTATATCGGACCGCATTATATTGGGGGTAGAGGTGTATTATTTAATACCTCTTGTGATAGTTTTCCTGCTGAGTTTCTGAAGTCGTTATCCTGGGATGTGCATGAGAGATCACGGGCATATACTTCTGGCTGTACTGGGCATTGCCGGGATTTATAATGGCTAGTTAGTACATTATCCAATCAGATTTCAGACCTCTACTTTAAGGAAACTCCCGTGATGGTTCAAAATTTCAGAATCATCCAATCTAAAGAGTTGGTCTTTATTATGAAAAAGAAACTAGCATGACAGTTTTTGCCCAGAATGCCATTCTTTAAGAAAAATAATGTATGCATTCCCCTAAAGCCACTAGAAAATAATAATAATCCAAGAGAAATTTATTGTAATAAATATTCTCCTGCCGTGTTTGCTGCATTGCAGAATTGTGTAATTGCATTAGAATCTCACTGAAACTGACAGTGCAAGTCATACTAGCAACAAAAGCAAAATGTTCGATGTCAAATCTGAGAGAAATTTAAAAGGTAGAACATGAATTATGCAAAATTTTTTTAAATGTGCTAGTTGAAACCTCAGTAATGAAACTTATTTTAAAAATATACATCTGGGTAGTGAACTGAGAGCTCTGTTATTGCATAACGATTTGCTTGTTTTACAGTTATCCCTTATCTACTCCTTTGTCTCATCCACCTATTGCATCTTCTTATAACCTAGATTGTCAACTCTTTAGGAAATCTTTTTACTGCCTGTTTGTACAGTTGTTCCCAGGCAGTGGAGTCCTGTTCTTTGTCTGGTGCCCCAAGGCACTACTGCAGTAGCAATAGTATTAACCTGGGAGTCATCATAAAATGGTAGTGTAGTTAAAAGAGGGTCATAAGAACATTTGGGTAGGCTCCTAAGCAGAAATTAAAAGTCAGCGCCACACTCCTATGGAACTAGAGCTGGTCCAAAAAATGCCAATTCTATTTCACAGGATTTTTTTTTCTATAAAAACTTTAGTTTTTGTGGAAAAACTGAAACATAAAATGTGTGTTTTTAAACACCATTTTCAAGAAAAATGTTCAGTTTCTGAAAACCAAAATGTCGCCCCAAAATTTTCATTTTCTGGGTTTTCATCAACCTGGGAAAGTTTTGACCAAAATGAAAAATGTCTGCCAAAATGTTTATGGTTTTAAAAAAATATTCAGCCCCCAAAAATATTTTGAGGAAAAAATTTCAGCCTGGTTGACACACAACTTCAAGGTCTCCTAAGTCCCATTCCAGCTTTGCTGGCTGACTTTCTCCACAGTGGCTGGCACATACCTCTCCCCTTAATTAACTTCCTTTTCCATTGCTCCTCTCCCCCTGGCTGGTTGCTGTCTTTATCTTCCTCTTCGCCCATTACTCTTTCCTTGCTGCCTTTTTTCCTAACGAGTTTCCCAGACTCTTGTTCATCACATCATCTGAGACCATGACATCTTCCATCAAGTATGGTCAGACCCATCCAGTGCCAAACCGTCCAGAAGTATTCCTTTAATACTATTTTGATTTTAATTATAGAATGGAATAGCATCTTTACAGCAGCTACTCTTCTTTTTTATAAATATTTAGATGCAGTCTCTTTAATGTAGATTATCTCACTATGAATTTTATGGACCTTATGAAGCATTATAGGGATTTAACTTGGATAGTTATAGCAGGCATGTTTGCGTTTGTCATTTTATTAAGGTAAATTTTTAAGCCTGGTAAACCATAATATCTCAATGCGTTTTGCAAATTCCGATTTGGAGCATGTTTACATATGTATTATCTCCCAGTTAATTTGTCTGTCCTATAAAACTGTACTTGGACATCTTTAAAAATATTCACTAGTGAGTGTAGGAAAGTACTTACTGGATGTTCATAATAGTAATTTTCCTGAATATATTCTACCTTGGATGTTTTCAGTTATTGCCAAGTGCATATTTTTAGTATACTAGAGCAAGAAATTGCCACAATTTACTTCTTTAAATTTAAAGCCATGATTCAGTGCATGGAACAAAACCAGATAACAATCTGAGGATGGGGAGGGACTTACATTTCTGTATTGTAACTTACAAATGGCCTATTTTCTGAAATTTATAAAACAAGCTACCGTTTTGTTCAGAACTGAATTATAAACTCCTAATAATCTGGTTTCTCCTACCTTCAGTAGTGTGAATGTGCCATTAGAGTACTAGACTATGCACAGACGCTGTCTTCCTGTGGGGGAGTGCTCAACTCCTGCTCCACCCCAGGCCCCGCCCCCACTTCACCACTTTCCCCAAGCCTCACCCTTGCTCTGCCTCTTCCTGCCCCGTTCCGTCTACTCCTCCAAGTGCATCCTGCCCTCACTCCTCCCCTTCCCCCCCAGTCCCTCTTGCATGCTGCTGAACAGCTGATCTGTGATGGGAAGAGCTGATCAGTGGGTGCTGAGCATCCACTATTTTATTTTTCCCCGTGGGTGCTCCAGCTCCGGAGTACCCATGGAGTCGGCGCCTATGTGACTACAGGTAAAGAAAGACTACACTGTGAAAGTTAATAATACTGTAAGCTCAAGTTGCTTTGAATTGTAACAGACTATCCTAACATTTGCCTATTGGTTGTTTTGTGCAGTTTTTAAGAAATATTACTACCATGAGCACCAAGGAGACAGTTATTTGGAAAATACACGTGCTGATGTAATTCCAAGCCTCAGCATCAATACCACCTTCTTGATGAATTCATCAGTGAGCAGGTCTATGTCGCTGGAAAATCAGACGGGCATGAATGAGGTCGTGCATTATGGACGTGAAACTGCTGTCCTTAGTCTCATGTTGATGCTGGGAACCCTTTGGCTTGGTCATACACTTTATCAGTTTAAGAAAAGGTGAGTTAGTTCAGCCTTAGAGTTCATTCTACAGATTCAAATCCCCATCTTGAGTCTAGGGTATGTCTACAGTGCAAGTAGACACCTGTGGCTGATCTGGGCCAGCTGACTTGGACTTCCAGGACTTGGGCTAAAGGACCATTTAATAATGGTGTAAACATCAGGGTGCAGCCCAGCCTCTGGGACTCTCCCATCTTGCAGGGTTCTAGAGACCGGGCTCAGACTGGAGCCCAGAATGTCTTCACTGCAATTAAACCGCCCCTTAGTCTGAGCCCAGGAGTCCAAGCTAGCTGGCCTGGGCCAGCCGGGGGTTTTTAACTGCAGTGTAGACAGACCCTTAGTGAAGTTGGTGAGAATTTTGCCATTGACTTCAGAGGGAACAAGAACAGGCCTTAATTTGGCTGGCAATCTGGAAAATCCCAGTCACCTACAGCTGCGGCGCAGATAGAACAGTAATACAGATTGTCGAGGAGTGCCTGCTAACCAAATTCAGCGGTGGACTCCGAATTTGCTCAGCTCAGCGAGTATGCAAATGCCAAATAAATCTTGTTTAATCATTGGAACGTGTGTTTCCATGTCTGGCTGGGCATTTTAAGACATTAGTAGATTTTGAAAGTGTTGACAGTCATATAAGCTTCCTTTGACCCTCTCTTGGAGGGTCTGTGGCTAAAACCCAATTAATCTCATAAGAACTGCCACTCTGGGTCAGACCAGTGGTCCATCCAGTATCCTGTCTTCCGTTGGTGGCCAATGCCAGGTGCTGCAGAGGGAATGAACAGAACTGGAAATCACTGAGTGATTGTCCACTCCCAGCTTCTGGTAATCAGAGGCTAGGGACACCCAGAGCACGGGGTTGCATTCCTGACCATCTTTGCTAATAGTCACTGACAGACCTATTCTCCAGGAACTTATCTATTTCTTTTCTGAACCCATTTATATTCCAATGTACATTATTTTTCTTTTATCAGCATTGACTTTCTTCTGCCATTTTGTTGCCCAGTCACCCAGTTTTGTGAGATCCCTTTGTAACACCTCACAGTCTGCTCTGGACTTAACTATCTTGAGTAATTGTGTATGGTCGGCAAATTTTGCCACTTCACTGTTTTCTAAATGATCTGGAAAAGGGGTAACTCTTTAGAAATATACTCCCATATTGTAAATAATAATTTCCTGGAAAAGTACTTCATCTCGCTTTCCTCCAAAAGCACAAGAAGCAGATAACTGGGCACCCAACTCTCTCTGAGAGTCCATGGGAATTGGCTGCCTTAACTCCTTTTGGAGCCTTTGACAAATCTCCCACTTGAATGGAAAAGTACTGGAGTTGGAAATTGCAGACACAAGCCACATTGGGGGGGAGGGGGGGACTGGAAATAACAGCTAGCTGTAGGCTCTGGAGGACTGTGCATGTTTTTCAAAGCCTGAATCTTAAATTTTGTTCCCTTTTGGGTTTCACACTGATTTTCATCAAACTTCAGAGCCTACATTTCCCATAAACGGAGATTCTGCTGTTTAGCTTTCAAAAAACTGGTATGTACATGACATGATTTAAGGACTTTTTAAAATAATATTGAGAGTGAAGAATGAACAATAGCGGCACTGGACTGAAATAGCATTCAGTATAGAGCTTGCCACTGCCTGTGGTTTGAATGATTACTCCATTACCGTGGTAGCAGGAAAACTGAGTATGTTGGATGCTAATGGAAAGTTTTTTGTTTTTTTTATAATTGCAGCCCCTATTTGCATGCAAGAGTCCGCGAAATCCTGTCTGACTGTGCCTTACCCATATCTGTTCTAACCTTCTCCATCGTAGGCTCCTACTTCTTCAAGGAAATAGAAAGTAAGTCCGCTTGTTTACTTTTCCAAATTACCAGGAGAAAGGCACTTAAGATGGAATCAAAAAAGAAAACAAGTTTATTGCAAAGAATATTAACATAAAAAAAAAAGCTCTTCAGTATATTGTCTCCTAAATACATGCCTATACATGCATAAATATGCCTCCAACTCCTTCAATAAAAGTTAATTTATGCAAACTCCCAATCAAACAATATTGTATATAGTTTTTCTCAGTGCATTATTTAAGTCTGTCATTTCATTTGAATGTCATTAAAATGTGCATCTGTTGTTAGAAAGAGTTGATCCTATTATTTTCCTAAAGAACAAAAGGGCAGGGCAATTAGTAGGCAGGAAGGGTTGTCGCCAGCTGTACAGATGTGGTGTTGATGATCTCGGCCTATTCTTTTAGTCTCCTCTTTATATTTTCCTAATTAAAAGTGTAATGGTCCAAAGCATCTGGGCGATTCTAAGATACACAAGGAAATCTAACAATGATACACCATTCATTGGACAAATGGATCAGCTTTTCCATATCAGGAAGAGAGAATAGGGACAGGAATTGCATTGACCTGTGATGACGTGCGTGGACGATGTGAGGAAATGTATGGAAGTAAATAAGAAGTGGCACTTTTGGTGTGATTCTCACTCCATCCAACTGGATTTAGAAGTGGTGAATTGTAGCGTGTGATCTTTCCCTTAGTGACGATGGATTTCTTGTCACCAGCTGAAGCCAGCCACGTATTATGCTAAAACCCATTGTGCAGCTCATTTGGTGTTTAGAGTATTTTAAAATGCCTATACTAGCAAATTAACTATGAAGTAGGACTGTATGATGAAGATGCCAAATTATTTATAATTATTTCAGATCCGGAAACATGCTGTAAAATTCTATGTCTATAATAAGAATGTTTCTTTTTTTTGTTTTTTGCATTGTCCTCAATTTAAATTTTCATCTCCTTATAAAATAAAAATTTGCTACGTGACTAGCCATTATCAGTCAGGGCTAGAGTGATAAATATATATTTTTTAAAACAGTAGATTTATAGACTTCAGCACAAGAAGGGGCCATTATGATCCTCTTGCCTGACCTCCTGCATAATGCAGGCCAAAGAACCAGTGGAACCTGCATCAAAGCCAATAACTTGTGGTTGGGCTAGAACATAAGTTTGCTTCATGCAGGTAGCTAGAAAACAGTACAATGCCTCTTTAACACTTTTCTCCCCCCGCACCCTCCTGTGTGTTTACAGTGTCCAAGTTTAACTACAACCCATCTGAGAGCTTATTCGTGCTGGCCCCAGTCCGATCTCTCTCAATTGGCTCTGTAATGAGTGCCATGGGCCTGGGGTTCCTTCTGTCGATGCTTTTCTTCATTGAGCAGAATATAGTAGCATCACTCACAAATGCTGCAGAGAACAGGTAAAATTCTTAATCCCTTTCTTTCCACACCAGGGCAGTTCTTCTTAGGGCTCCTCTATGTGAACAATGAGATGGCGGCAAGCTGGGGTGTGAATCTACCCTGTCCTAGCCTTACATGCATATTAACAGTTGAATAGACTTCTTTGACCTAGTGCTCTTTGAAATGGGACTAGCTCAAACAGCATGAATGAACTGTTAACACATGTCAGCAGGGTACATATGGAGAGTGTTGGTAGATTCACACTCCTGCTTACAGCAGTCTAATTGTTCATGTAGAGAAGTTCTGAGATAATTTCACTTCAGTACTATATTACAGTGTTCTGAGTAAAGATGGACTGGGACTGAATTACACAACCTTGCTAGCTCTGTTTGTGTACCCCTTATATATTTACATGTGGACGACTCCCCGTTCTTCATACCTGGAATGGTATTTTATGCCAGTCCCAGAAATACTGCCTCTAGCAATGTGTTCTTTTGGGAGTGATTTCATAGGTAGGGGTCTACTTAAATCCTGGAGAAATCACACACTTTTTTGCAGGTTGGTCACGGCATAAATAACAAATTTTGCATGTGAACACATCCACAAAATTTGCTATTTTATGCTGTGACCAACCCACAAAAACTGTGTGATTTCTCTGCAGCATTTCTCAAGCTGGAGACCCCTCCCCAAAAGGAGGTCTCAAGCCAATTAGGGGCTCGTGGCATTGCCACCCTTAATTGTCTGCTGCTGCTGGCAGCGGTCCTGCCTTCAAAGCTGGGCCCCCAGCCAGCAGCTGCCGCTGTCCGCTCTGCCTTCAGAGCTGGGTGGTCAGAGACCAGATTTCATGAGTCTGTGACCCAATTTTCATAGCCGTGAATTTGGTAGACCCTTATTCCCAGGTTATGCCTACACTGCAATCAGGAAGTGTGATTGCCGCACACGGAGATGTACTCACGCTAGTTTTATTCAAACTTAGCTCGAAGAATAATAGCAGTGAAGCTGAATCAACACAGGCCAGCCCTGCCCGCCCAGGACTCTGGGTATGTGCTTCAGCAGCTGCCAGCCTGCACTACTTTGGCTACACTACCATTGTTCCTCAAACTAGCTTTGCTCTAGATATAAATCAAAGTTAGCTCAGGTATTTCCACACGTGTTGCATTCCCACCTGCCAACTGCAATGTAAACATACCCATAGTGCCAAGTGGACTGTGGTATTATTCCTAAAAATTTATATTTGGGGATGACATGGCGCAAGATGAGTGGCTACCACCCATTTTGTTAGTTGGGCCAACAAGTTCTCAACCTACCTTGGTGTTTTTGGAAGCTCCCATGTCTAAAGCAGAGGTTCAGGCTGAGGGGCATGGGACGTATTCTTGGAGGGTGTGAGAAGGCAGAGCAGAGGCTGCTGTCCGGAGACCCAGCTCTGAAGGCAGCGCTGCCGCCAGCAGCAATGCAGAAGTAATGGTGAAATGTTAAGGTATTGCCACTCTTATTTCTCTGCCGCTGCTGGTGGCAGCGCTGCCTTCTGAGCTGGGTGGCCGGAAAGTGATGCACTATATACTTAAATGGCTCTGTTTGAATCAATGATGCTTTACTGTTTTTAATATGGAGTGAGAGTTGAATGTTGATTTTTTTTTTAATCGGTATATGTACTAGTGTGGTCAGGGGAGGGGGAGCGAAAACTACTACAGACATGAACAAGAGGGGTACAATCATATAAGTTTTTGAGAACCACTAGTCTAGAGAGACCAGAGAAAGTCAGACCCTCTCAAATTAGGTTTGTTGGAACAAAGAAGGTTATTTCAAGCTTTTATTAAGAAAATGAATTGTCAGGAAAGAATCTTCAGAAGCAGTCTCTTATATGACTTTTGACCAAGACAAAGAACCAGCATTGCATTGGAGCAGTGAGCAAAGCTTCTGAAAATCGGTTACCTCACTATGCTGCTTTGCTGTTCTTACTTTATGGATTTTAGATTTATGATCTCATTTATTCTGAAGTCAGTGGGTGCACCTCCAATTCTGATATGTGGTTGGCATCTAGTCAGCCTTGTGATTTCTTGATATCTGGGATACAGTGAATATTTCTCTTTAAACTAAGAGCTGATCAGCCAAAAAGTTCTACCGTATCACGTAGTGCAGCTATGCTAATTTAAAAGAATTTTGAGACTGAAAAAGGAGCATTTGGAGCTATGCTGGCTTGCCGTTAAATAATTCAGAATGTGGAAGCAAAGGAGGTCAGGCTAAAAGTAGGACAATATGTGTAATCTAGTATCACTTTTATCTAAAAGCTCTGATTTATGCACAGGCTTGGAAACAAGAAGCTACAGTCTTCAAATATTCCCTTTGATGTTTCTACCAACTACAATCAGATATGGCATCAAGGGTGAATTTATAGGATTCCCCCCCAACCCCTGGGGAACTACCATTTTCTCAGTGGATTTTTTTTTTTTTTTTTTTTTTTTTTTTTTGCTGATGTAACACATGGGAGGTGGGGAGGGGGGTTTCCTTGCATAACAATTTTTTGTTAGTATTTTTCTGTTTCTCACACTTTATTTGATAAAGGGCCATTAGCTTAGGAAAGCAGAGAGAGATGGACAGGCTCAAAACAATTGAGTTATGCCTGTTCTGGGATTTCTTCTCTGGGCCGTTTGAAAATTCTCCTCTATCCTCATTGAATCAGCTCTTTAATTAAATAGCAATTGGCAATAAATGTAAGTTGTAAATGGGTCATGAGTACTTTCTTCTTAAATGGGAATTGTGCCATTTTCTTTATTTGAATTTCTTGTCATTTTCTTCCTATGTGACATTAGAAGAACATGTGATGTGGTGACTTTTGGTACTGAGTAGGGTTATAGCTAAAGGGTATGTAGCTGGGTTCTTCCTTAGATATCACAGCCAAACTGCTGACTCCCACATCAGTGTCTTTTTTCAAATGCAATGGAGCCTTTCAGTTGTGGTACAGAAAGGCAAAAGATGCTGCTCAACTGAAAGTAGATTGAATTGCTCAATTATAAGACGCTTCAAAACTGGATTGGGTAAAGCATTAGCCGTTAAAATCCAGAGCTAGCTGGTCCTGCCTCAGCATAGAATCATAGAAGGTTAGTGTTGGAAGAGACCTCAGGAGGTCATCTAATCCAATCTCCTTCTCAAAGCAGGATCAACCCCAACTAAATCATCCCAGCCAGGGCTTTGTCAAGCCGGGCCTTAAAAACCTCTAAGGATGGAGATTCCACCACCTTCCCATGGAACCCATTCCAGTGCTTCACCACCCTCCTAGTGAAATAGTTTTTTCTAATATCAACCTAGACCTCCCACACTGCAACTTGAGACCATTGCTCCTTGTTCTGTCATCTGCCAGCACTGAGAACAGCCAAGCTCCATCCTCTTTGGAACCCCCTTTCACGTAGTTGAAGGCTGCTATCAAATCCCGCCTCACTCTTTTCTCTTCTGCAGGCGAAACAGGCCCAGTTCCTTCAGCCTCTCCTCATAAGTAATGTGTCCCAGCCCCCTAATCATTTTTGTTGCCCTCCGCTGGACTCTCTCCAATTTTATTACCATAGTCCAGGTGTGGCCTCACCAGTGACGAATAGAGGGGAATACTCACTTCCCTCAATTTGCCAGCAATGCTCCTGCTAATGCAGCCCAATATCCGTTTGCCTTCTTGGCAACAAGGCGCACACTGTTGACTCATATCCAGCTTCTTGTCCACTGTAATCCCCAAGTCCTTTTCTGCAGTACTGCCGCTTAGCCAGTCAGTCCCCAGCCTGTAGCGGTGCATAGGATTCTTCTATTCTAAGTGCAGGACTCTGCACTTGTCCTTGTTGAACCTCATTAGATTTCTTTTTGCCCAATCCTCCAATTTATCTAGGTCACTCTGGACCCTATCCCTACCCTCCGGCATATCTACCTCTCCCCACAGCTTGGTGTCATTTGCGAACTTGCTGAGGGTGCAATCCATCCCATCATCCAGATCATTAATGAAGATGTTGACCATACGGGGGTGGACCCGATGACCTCTCAAGGTTCCTTCCAGCCCTGCTTTTCTATGATTCTCTGATCAGTGAAGAGAAAAATGATGGGTTGGCTGGACAACGTACAGGCCATGGTCTGCTTGCTGTCAGTTGAATACTTCAAAAACTTATCAAAAAACCTAAGGTCAACATCCCAGGTTGGGACTGAAACAAGGCTAGAGAGAGTAGCCAGATGGATCTAGGCTTTGAAAGAGAGCCTACAATGGCATAGGCAATGAAATCCTTTTTTGTATAAGCTAACAGGAAAATCCAGATAGGGAAAGAAAACAATAAAGGAAGCCTCAGGTGTTCAGGTGCTGCTTTGGCAATGTGGAAGAACAGGACATGAGCTGGGGCCGTGCCTGCTCAAAGCTTGCCTACAGAGGAAGCATGCACATAACCCCAATGGATGCTGCTGATTAAAGGTGTCTTTCCTCAGAGTGGGCCCCCCACAGGCCATTAGTAAATATTTAAGCATGTAGCTAACTTACCAGGCACACACGTGCAATGCATCAAAAAACAAGGCCTGGAAAACTTCAGCTCGATGGATAAAAGTTTATGAGCAACTAAAAACAGGAGTTTAAAATGAAAAATGCCTTGACAACCCTTGCTATGGCTGTTGCTAGTGCTCCAGCTAGAACAGTAGTACATCTGATGGGAATATTAATTTTGAATGAGTTGAGGTATCCTGTTTAATAGTACAGTAATAAATGCTGACAAAATTGAGGACTAGACCATTATTATAATGGGAAATGTTTCTCTTTTCAGTTGTTCTTTCAAACTGATTGCTGTCTCCCGGCAGCAATCACGTTTTCATTACCTTTCAAATTCATGTCCTGTCAGCTACAAAAGAGGAGGTCTTTAAAATTCTGTGCTTTGAGATGCACAATCAATGTCCATCCATGAACATTCTAGCTCAGTCATAGCAAGGGCGGCATTGTTACTACATGGTTGAGTGCACATAAAAACTTTATTAACTAGAGTTTATTTCAGGTTAGTGAAAGGAACAGCTTATCACTGGGACCTCCTCCTTGTAGCTCTGATTAACACGGGCCTGTCTGTCTTCGGATTGCCCTGGATACACGCTGCGTTCCCTCATTCCCCAATGCACGTCCGAGCACTGGCCTACGTGGAAGAGAGGGTTGAAAACGGGCACATCTATGAGACGTAAGTTTTGGGGAGCCCCAGTAACAAATCCATATAAGGAAAGAGAGATGTGAATCTGGGGATCCTGAGGGGTTTTCCAGGGTTCTTTAAACACTACAAATGATTGCTCTGAATGACGTGAATTAATCTTCCCTGTCAGTCTCCACCAATCCAGATGGCTGGTGCTAGGAATGGTCTGCCCACATCAACACAGAGGCAGCTGGGATGAAGAAAGATGGTTTTGGGGGGGTCATTTATTGGTTCCAGGACCAGCTATCAAAGCTGTGGTTTGTGGTTCGCTGTAACCACCACCACCTTTCTGCATCTTTGGAGTAGCTGGCAGCTGCACTGCTCTGACAGGACACTTTCTTCCGGCGCTCACCTCAAGGTATGCGGCTGGGAAGCCAGGTCTTCCATATCTCAGTATTTTTTCCCCTACTTTTTTGGGTTCATCTGGGAATCCATGAAGGAAAAAAAACTTCGTTGCACTCTGTCTCCTCAGAGATGTTCGTATTTCTAAGCTCTCTGCTGAAGCCCTGCTGAGCAGTGAGACAGTAGTTTTGGCCAGACGCTGCCGGCTTGTCTCATTAGAAAAATATCCAGTGCGACTCCCCCATGTCTGTACCTGCGAGGTCAATAGTGCAAAGGGCAGAAAACCGTATCACGGTGGATCTATTTCAAAGATTGCTGCAGCATCTTAGGTTGTACCTCAGGAAGCTGAGAGACGTCTCTTACACAGATACCTTTCCTGAGGCCACCCCTCTGCCATTAGGTCCTCTTGGGAAAACACTGACAGGACTAAGGCGGGTAGGTGCGCATGACCATAAGCTGCTGCACTAAGAATCATGTTCATTCTGCCCAGAAGTGATTAGATATATAAATGACAACTTTGAACTGGATGCCGGGGAATGAGAGTATTTTCTGTCTTCTACAGCTCCCATGGAGATTCCAAATCTCGTGTTCCTCACAAAGCTGTAAAATATAAACAAGAGGCTCTATGTATTGTTGTCTTCCTCCTCCTCAACTGCCTTGTTGTGAGAGGGAAGCTGAAGCAAAGCTTAAATAGAAAATCAAAAAAGGGTCGTTCACCTCTGGGTACTGAAAGTTCCCACCTCCTGCTTTCTGAAAGAAACCAAGCTACAAATTCAGAACATGATGGATACAAGTAAACACAAGAATCAAGAACCTCTCCTGAAGAGGGCAAAATATTTCCTCTTACTTGTCTGCGGAGAAATCTGCCTCAGAGTTTGATCCAGGCCAACCTTGGAGTCTGATCGTGTAGCCAGATTAATTCAAGGTGCTATGCCTCGTATGGTTAGAAGCCCAGTGATCCAGCCTGGGTTTAAAGATTCTTTGAAGACGCGCTAGGATTATATTCTGGAGTCTTCCCCATTTCCCTGTATTTCCTCAGCTGATGACAAGCCTTCTAGGGCCATAGTCTTAGCTGCCAGACTCTAAAAAGTCTCTGCAGAGCTTGTGTGAACTGATTTTGAAGAGCTTTTTATATAACGGACAAATTTGGTTAGATTTTCCCAGCAATGGGCACATTCCCTCTTGTCTTCCCCCTGCCCCCCTTGCCTAGCTAGATTTCAAGCCCTTGCTGCAAAGCATGGAAGTGCTAGAGCTTCTCAACCAAATAGTTTGTAAGGATTTTTTTTTAACATGGGTACAACATATTTTTGCCTAATCTTGTTCTTGGAAACAGCTGAACCTTTCTTGCAGAAACTTTTCAGAATAATTCAACTTGAGGCAAGACACCCGGGATGGGGAATGTCAGTCCAAATGGGTGAAATTTGGCAAGGTTGCAAGCAACTGACAAGTGTTCAGGTAAACTTTGCTATAAGTGGTGCTACGAGCGCTGCCTATAAACAGTGTCCTAGAGCTGGAAGCAAATTCACAGCACATCTCACATCAAGACCATTTCCCATGTACCTAATAGCACTAATATTGCCAGCAAACCCATCAGTGCTGTTGTTCCTAAAGCATCAGGAGAAGGGACCAGGAGCCTATATTTACCCTGCTAGACTTTCAAGTTGCTTTGATGGGTAGAATTATATCTCTTGACTCTAAAAAATAATCATCTAATCCAGTTCTGCACATAAAGTTCAAACCCTTACCCTCGCTTTTCTAATTCACATAGGCCCTACCTCCCTCTCTGACCTGGTCTCCACTGGAATGCCCTCTGGCTCTGTCATGTCCAGATCAGGTTGCAAGCTCTCTTTTACTTGGTTTATGAGGCACCTAGTACGCTTTGTGAGTGCTCAAAATAGCAAATATTCAGATACATTTGTGAACCATGAGATTGCCCAGTAATTGACCTGTTTGCATCAAACAAATTCTCACTGTATACTGTCTGCTGAAGAGAGCCTGGGGCACTTTTAATAGGCACGTTCACTATTTCCCTGGACAGGCCAAATTAACTACTGTATTCCATCTGTCATGTTTCACTATTAACAGAGGGTCACCTGAGAGGCTAGAATAGAATGTTACTGGTCCCAGAAGCTCCTGAATGGTCACAGTGATGCTGGGACACAAACCATCTAATTCTAGCTGTCAAAGAATCAGTTATGCTTCCAACTTGCCTGGGTCCATCATCTCAAGGATCTTTGTTCCACAACAAGCCAGTCCTGGATGCAGACCAGTGGGGAATGAATTCCATCCACCTCACTGTCTGCTGACCATCCCAATTCTTCCAAAGGTCCTTACAGAATTTGGAGTAATAGTCTGTAAATGGCAAAATGGGAAGAACTTCTCCCTTAGGAATCTGGCCAGTGGTTCTAGGTTTTGTAGGAGAATCTTGACCAGTGGTAGCAGATTCCAATTTCTGCTGTGCAAATGCAGTTGGGAGATTGAAGGTAATTCCTTTTGATGACCCTTCTGTCATTTTTAGGCTTGATCCTGGATCTGTTCCATCACTCATCCATGGAGCTTAAACATGGCCATCAAGACTTTGCATTCCCCCGTTTTAACAGATGGCCTTTATTCTTTAAATCTTATAACTGATCTATCTTAATTCTGCCATTTACCCAAGTATAATATTTTCTATCCTTTTCCCCTTTTTCCCTTATATTTATTGGCATGGAAGGTCACATTATCTGAAAAGCCTTCACTTTTGGGAGTTTGTCTGGATCTCACCACAACCTTAAATGTTGCATTTATTATATAAAATAGGAGGTTTGAAATTAAAATTCAGTCTCTCCTATTGTAAGGGAGTGTTTCTATAATATATAATTTTTTTTTTTTACAAGAATTCAGTGTGGGAAAGGATCCACCCCACAGGGCAGGAAGTCTCCAGGCCAGAAGGAATTGCAAAGCTCCAGAAATGTGTGTGTATAAAATAGAAAAATGTGTTCTATTGGATCTCCATTCCTGTGACTTTAAAATGCCTTGTTAGCGGCAGCTTGGTTGCAGTTCATCTGGAGTACAAGGTTCTACATCCAGATAATGTTACCACAGGATGGCAGTAATGGGGTGGATAAACCCCACAATGGACAGAGGGGTGCACAGGAAAAATGCTGGGCCCAGGAAGCCCCACCGTGGCAGGCCTGCTGGACATGCTCTAGCTAGAGGAGGGATTTGAAAGGGAGTAGTCACTTCAGCACAAGTGGGCGGCAGGCAGAGAGACAGGAGCTGCACTCATTGCAACAAAGGGACTACACCAGGAGGGTGTCCCCAGGAGAAGGGCAGCTGGAAAAAGCCAGGACGACTTAGCCTGCAGATGCCCATAGACCAGGTGAGAAGGGATAACCACAAGCAAGCCACAACGCATCCAGGGGAGGGACAGAGGTTTTGGAAGAGACCATGGGGAGGGTACCGGACGCTTTTCGTACACTACCCCTTGGTTGGAACTTGGTGGAGTGGGAGTACCTGGATTCCCCTCCCTCCCCTTAACCATGAGGCATGGCCATTTACCTCTAGGTGTGAGTTTCCCCCACTCACAGGTACCGAAACAATCTTCAATCTAGTTGTCTCTGTGCTGATATAGGCAGGTCTTCACCAGCAGTTAACCTCTGGATTGGTGGTTAGATTTCCTTATAAGGAAACAAAATTACAAGTAAACTATCCATTTTTTTTTTTATAATCCTGGAAGAGGAGTTTTCCCCTTTTCGCTGTTTTTGGTAGGCACGTGGGACGATGGCAGAGATTGCTCACATGTAGGGTAGCAATGTCCTTTTTTCTTATCTTATTTTTCGGCTTACTGCATGAGGCACTCTGTTTCCTATTTGGGAATGTTTCTAGACTGTGTGTTGTACAATGTTTTAAAGTTACTTTGTCCTTTCTCACTTCCTGTCAATATTTTTCCAGTAACGGGTCTGTCAGTCTAAAATCTGTCAAATTCTGGAAATTTGCGTTAAGTAATTATGTTTTTAGCATGGTTAATGGGAAATTTGCAGAGCAACTCCCGTACTCCACCACAGGATTAAGTTCTTAATTCCCTACATAATTCTCTGAACATTTTCCCTGCTGTATAAACAAGGGGATTTTTGTGTTTATCAAAAATGCTGATGACTTAGTCAAGAGAATGTGTTTTCAAGTGGATCATGAGTTAGATTCCACAGATGCAGCTCTCTGACTTCCTTTTCAGGGGGGGGGGGAGTATGTGTGTATATATATATATTATATAACATGCATGCACACATCAGTGCAATCTGAAATCAAGTAGTTCTGGAATGCTTAATGTGCAGAAAGGGGGCTCTAGCATGTTTTAAAGTGATTCTGTGTAGCAAACTGCAGATAACTAAATTAGTTTAGTTTAAGCTCAGATAGGATTCACGGAGCTTGGGAGAGAACAAGAGTAGAGACAAAAAATTAAATCACCAAACTTGGCCCTAGGCACTTATCCAGCTGCTCTGTTTGAGTGGTGGGCTAAATGCCTGGGCTGAGTCCAAGAGGGTTTCTGTCTTCTAAAAATATTAGCATTTGGCTGGAGATACTTGATGATTGTTGTACTGGAATGACACGTCCCATAACAGGCTCCCAGTGTGAGTGAGCCCCAGTGGTAAGCATGGGTGTTGACCCATCGTTATCCTTCTCAGTCTTTGCTTCCATGTCACTGTATGTATTTTCCCATCTATAGGATAGTGAGTGTGAAGGAGACACGACTGACTACACTGGTGGCCAACTTCTTGGTGGGGCTCTCGCTCTTGCTCCTGCCATTCCCACTGCAGTGGATCCCGAAGCCAGTCCTCTATGGCCTCTTCCTGTACATCGCCCTGACCTCCATTGATGGGAATCAACTCTTCGAGAGGGTGGCCCTCTTGCTGAAAGAGCAGGTATAGAGTCATCCTGGAACTGGAAATTTGCTGCACAGGATATGGAACAAGAAATAGCGCCTTACACTCTGTTTCCTGAGGAAACTCGTATAATGAGTTGATTACTACAGCTTCAAAACATTGCCATTAAACAGTCCATGATTATGTGTGTGTTAGCCTCCCCCTTCCCCAAGCCATTCTCCACACACCCCCACATGCCCTATATAAGCTGTCTTGTGCTTGCAGCCACCATAATAATTACAGGGCAATAGGCCATTGCAGGATTCCCAACAGTCTCGCCGTTAAACCTGACAGGAAGGGTGCTTCAAAAACCTTATGTTCCTCTCCTTTGCTTGATACATTAAGGAGCTTTTATTGCCTGCCTTTGCAATCACACCTTCATTTTGTGTTCCCATTTGGTGGTTGTCGTGTGGTTTTTATTTCCTTGCAGGGTGGCAAACAAGGCACAAGCTCTTTGGACCTTGAACTCTCACCCTTCTCACAGTGATGGGGATGGCATGTTTTATATATTTTAAAAGCCGGCCACAGTGTTTACATACAGGGATAATATCAGTATGCTGTATAAATCCCATAAAATACCAGGTGCATAATGACAATGAATTTGAGAAGTGAGTGATGCTAATGGCATAGTGAAACATTTTTCTTTTTTATACAACAAAGGTTTAAAATCTCAAATCATGAATAGAAATGTTCAGTTTGTGCAAGTCTAAAATAAACAAGTGCAGTTTAAAGCTAGCAGGTGAAAAATTAGTTACTCCTTCACTTACTCACCATGTCCTGAGTTCAGAATTACATTCCCCAGCTACAGAAGATGTATCCCTGCCTTGTTCAGTGAAGTTATCAGTTATTGCAAGAGAGAAACGGAACCCTTATCTCAGGTTGTGGCATGTGAAAATGCTTTTCAGTTTGCCTGCTAATAGAGTATATTTAGAAACCAATCATGTTTCACAGCTGATAAGCAGTTGACTTCTAAGGTAGACTGTCATTCCGGAAAGCTACTGATTAAAATCCACTGAAAATTTTTCTGTAGAATAGTTTTCCATTGGAAAATGCAGTTTTGCCAAATTCGCATTGGTTCTCTGGGGCATATTGATATTGACCAAATTTTCGAAAGGAAAATGTGGAAATGATTCATTTCAACTTTCTCATTGCATGTTAACAATATTGTCACTTGAATATTTTATCCTGGCTAAATGATTTTAATATTATATTACATTTATATATGTTATATATTTTAATATAATCTAAACGTTAACACCAAATTAATCAAAATGATGAAGTTGTGATTAAACATTTGTACCTTATGGGAAAACATTTTGATGGTCCTGAACAGAAATTTGTTGGAATTTTTATTAAGCAGGAAATTTTGGTTTTCCGATACAGGATGGAAAAAAATTTCAAAGCAGAGCAGAAATTCCATTTTACAATAAGTTCTTCTGCTCACGTTCACAGGACAGAAGCAAAGCCAGTCACTGGGTTAGACAGTAACAACTAATGATGTGAATCTCCACCTTATACATTATGATATTGTAATAAGGGCCAAATTATGGTTGTCGTTCAAGAGATTGTACATGTTCCACGCTTGGTGAGCATGTGCCCAGCTCACAGTTGTTGGAAATTTTTGCTTCAGTGGTACCCACAGGGTAGCTCAAACGCCCTCTGCTGCCATGTGCCACTGTGTCCAGTGGTCTGAGACACCCCTCAGAACTTTCCTACTGCCCAGGATGATCATTGGAAGTTCTTGGCTTGCTTTAGCAAGTGCTCTGTGTGCTCATTGTAAACTTATTGTAAATAGTTTTGTAATTGATCGGTACTTATTTCATAGCATAGATAGGATTAGTTTCTTTTTCCGTTCCCAGTTTGGGGTTTCCATTTCTTGGTACCAAAATGTGCCTCAGTCACCAGCCTTCAGACTCTGCATTTCCTGCATTAGACCGATGTACTTGAGCAACCCACACTCAAGTTGCTTGAATTGTTTAGGGGAAGCTCATATTTGAGGTCATTGCCAAATCTGCAAAGACTTTAAGCCTAGGACAAGGGACGACAGAGAAACCAGGCTAAAGGTTTTGCAGGTGCCGGCAGCCCTGAGACCTCTGGCAGAGCCCAGCTGTTTGGACTCAGCAGTGACTGCTTCGTCATTGGTTAGGAGTCTTCTATGCTGCTCGAGACCCAGCACTGCTCACTCTCCCCCATGCTCAAAAAGAGGCATAAAACCTCTCAGCAGATCACCAAGAAAGGAAGGTTACTGGCACCAAAATCCTCTAGGCTTGGGATAAACGTAGAGTGCAGCTGAAACCCAAGCACTCCTCCGATACCATAGAAACGAGCACCGTTGACTCTGGCGCTGAGACAGGTACCGTCTCGTTCAGGGCCTGATGGAGCGCCTTCTGCATCTGCTGTACCGCATCATTCCAAGACCATCTCTGAACTGACCATGCTGGAGGCGTCTGTGGCAGTGAGAGGTCTGCTGAACCTATTGGTATCCGTTTCCCCGGCAGTGCAGGAGACCACGCAATCGGTACCACTAGACACCAGTATTGGCAGTGCAGTGTTCAGTACCACCACAAACACCATTGCCACAGACATCATGCCTGATGGTATCATTGAAGAGGAAGCCTGCAGTGTTGGCAGTGCAGTACTCTTCTCTGACTTGCCACCAGTCTTCAGCGCCGTCAGGAGCAGCCTCTGCTTGGCCAGCAGTGGGAGACTCGTCGTCCTCTGAATCGGAAATTGGCGTCTGTGCTTCCCAGCCTCAGAGCTGCTCTTGCCAATATCCACCAAGGCACTACTACCCTGCTAGGGATCATCCAGTGGGAGCAGGACTGCGCATGTGGGCTGGGGGCCCACCACCAGTTCAGTGGCTTTTTTGGAACCTAAGGGGATTCCCCCGGTTTCTAGGTCATACACAAAGCATTTGTGCTCCGTGTCTCTTCAAGGACACGAGAAATCTACTCCCCAGGTGTCACCTGTTCCTGAGCCCGATACTGAGCCTGGTGATGAGCAGCAAGAGTTCCTCCAGGAGGACAGTGCTGGACAACTTGTGGAGGAGGAGCATCCTCAGCCTGCGTTGGCCTCTACAGTCTCCTCTCCTGTTAATGCAATCTCCTCAGGGGGCATCTCACTCTCTCCCCCAATTATTATATGGCTTACCAGGAGCTATTGAAGAGGGTGGCCTCAAGCTTGGAAATTCAGATGGAGGTGGCTAAGGAGTCCTTCCTCTTCCTTGTTGATATTTTGGTCGCCACAGGGCCTCCGCAAGTGGCCTTAGGTATTAATAAGGTAATTATAGACCCCCTTTAAGTCTCTGTGGCCAACCCTTTACTACATTCCTCCCACCTCTGAAAGTATTATGTCCCCTCCCAGGGATTTGAATTATCTATACTTTCATCCCTACTGGGATCTCTGGTGGTGTCAGTGGCAAGTGAACAGGAATGGCAGAGCCAACAGGCATCATTCCCCAACTCAAAGGATGCAAAAAAATCTAGATTTATTTGGTAGAAAAGTTTATTCTACTGGGGGGGCTGCAAGACGGGATTGCCAAGTAACGAGTTCTTTTGGGACATTATCATTTTAATGTTTGAGACTGCATGTTAAAGTTTAGGGACATGCTGCCAGAGGACTCTAGGCAGGAATTCTCCTTGTTAGTTAATAAGGGGAAATCTGTAGCAAGAACTTTGCTGCAGGCTGCACTGGACAACAGTTACAGATTAGTAACCGGTTTTTTTCACTGGCAACACTCCCATTGATTTCAGTTGAGTCCAGAATTTGGTCCTAATGGAAAAATAGTCTCCTAATTTTATTTGGCATCTATTGAAACCAACTCCTACCTAGCATATCACAGGTACTGTGACATTGACTGAATAGATTCATTGGTAAATAAAGAATGGATATGGATATTGTATGCAGAGTACTCTATATTTCACTAGGAGGGTGGTGTAGCACTGGGTTACCTAAGGAGGTGGTGGAATCTCCTTCCTTTGAGGTTTTTAAGGTCAGGCTTGACAAAGCCCTGGCTGGGATGATTTAGTTGGGGATTGGCCCTGCTTTGAACAGGGGTTTGGACTAGATGACCTCCTGAGGTCCCTTCCAGCCCTGATTTTCTATGATTCTATTTCTCTTTTCTTATACTTAGATTGTAAGCTGTTTGGGACAGCTTTTTGTTTTGCGTTTGTACAGCAGTTAGCACTATGGGGTCCTGGCCCATGACAGGGGCTCTTAGGTGCTTTGATAGTACAAATAATAAATAATATCTGTTTTAGTACAGATTAGACTGCTAGACTTTCCTAGGTTAGGGAACCTGCATAACTCATGCTGAGATCCTAGATCCATTCGTCTAAATCAGCATCAGCAGCTAGTCACTCCTACTCACACTACATTGCATTCTGCTTGTGTGGGGTCTCTTCTAGCCTCTCCCAACTGAACTCCACAGTTGCTCTATCTCAGATTGGGTTGAACTCTGCCCCCTAAAGAGAAGATGGAAAGTTCTCAAATGGTAAAGAGCTCGTTAAAACATAAAAAAACAAACTTAAATGGGAGCAGCACACAAACAGATCTGCCTAACACGGCATCACCACGTGATGCACACACTCTCCCTCGCCTCCGGATATTTTACATGTTGCTACAAAGTGCTGCTAATCATCCACGGGGGAATATAATTATGCCATTTATATCAGTATTTCTTGTGCTCCAGATGTTCCTCCAGGCAAGTCTATCTCTGGTTACCCCCATTTTTTATTGCCCAGTCATTCTCTGTGTTCTGTTGCCAGTACCACAGCCGGAGGTATTGGCTTTAACCCTAGAAATCCTTCGTTCAGCCCTTTTGGCTTAGGGAACAGGCCAGTACTCAGCTTAGAAAGTCCTTCAACATCTGCAGTGCCATTTGTGTATTTCTGATATCTACCCGTTGACTTGATGTGTGAAATGAACGCTTACAACTGTGTGGTGATGGTTTTCCAAAAATAAGTTCTTTAATGGGCACACTTTTTATATTTTATTCCCACCTGGACTGATTTGTCTATTGCTGCCTGACGTATACCTCTTTTCTCTTTCACAGACGGCTTACCCTCCAACGCATTACATTCGCAGGGTCCCACAGAGGAAGATCCACTATTTCACAGGCTTACAGGTTCTTCAGCTCCTCATCCTCTGTGGGTTTGGGATGTCACCGTTACCCTACATGAAGATGATTTTTCCTCTCATTATGATAGGAATGATCCCGATCAGGTAAGATGGTCTCTGTATTAAAGAGACCTCACTGAGTGGCCAGGCTGTTTGGCTTCTGACTACATACTACTTAAGGCAGGTGTACACTACCACGGAAGTTGATCTAAATTACATTGCTCAGGGATGTGAAAAAGCCCTCCACCCCATGAGCAATACAAGTTTCGCGCTGTCCACACCAGGAGATGGTATGATGGGATAAAATGATTTTGGCAATTAATTGATCTTTCAATATTCATGGTAAATAGGCCCAATGGCCTGTGATGGGATGTTAGATGGGATGGGATCTGAGTTGCCCAGGAAAGAATTTTCTGTAGTATCTGGCTGGTGAATCTTGCCCATATGCTCAGGGTTTTGCTGATCGCCATATTTGGGGTCGGGAAGGAATTTTCCTTCAGGGGAGATTGGAAGAGGCCCTGAAGGTTTTTTGCCTTCCTCTGTAGCATGGGGCACGGATCACTTGCTGGAAGATTCTCTGCTCCTTGAAGTCTTTAAACCATGATTTGATGACTTCAATAGCTCAGACATAGGTGAGGTTTTTCGCAGGAGTCGGTGGGTGAGATTCTGTGGTCTGCGTTGTGCAGGAGGTCAGACTAGATGATCAGAATAGTCCCTTCTGACCTTAATATCAATGAATCTATGTCAGCGGTAGACACTCTTCCGCCAACATAGCTTGCGCTTCTTGCCAAGGTGGAGTCATTATGGTGACGGGAGAGCACTCCTCCATCGGCAGCTGCAGTGATGTAGCACTGTAGCGTAGACTTGCCCTTAGATTTCTCTGTGATCCTGTGCCATATTCTGCACTGGCTTGAGTGGTCACACAAGGAACGTACCAACTTGTTCCCCTAGAACCAGCTACCTGGATCATGGATAGAAGTGTGTGGTGGATGGGATCTTTCTCAGGACTTCCCAAGGTGGTGTGGGGTAGAGAGCCTTGGAACCATACACATCAGCTTTGGGCTATATAAGTAGGGGCATTGCCAGCAGATCGAGGGACATGATCGTTTCCCTCTATTTGACATTGGTGAGGCAGCATCTGGAGTACTGTGTCCAGTTTTGGGCCCCACACTACAAGAGGGATGTGGAAAAATTGGAAAATGTCCAGGGGAGGGCAACAAAAATGATTAGGGGGCTGGAGCACATGACTTACGAGGAGAAGGTGAGGGAACTGGGATTGTTTAATCTGCGGAAGAGAAAAATGAGGGGGGATTTGATAGCTGCTTTCAACTACCTGAAAGGGGATTCTGTGATATCTAAGTGAAAGCCACCCTTGACAGAGACAGCCCCTAGCACAGAGTATGTCCCTGGAGCAAGGAGAAACCCAGAAGGCAGATTGGTCTGCTCTAGGGGTAGCATGACAATCCCTTGATTGGGCAAAAGCTGTGATTGAGTTGTCAACCTGTAATGTCCTAGATCACGCATGCAGCATCCCAGCTTGACCTGTAACTAGTCACTGTCAGCAGAATTGTTATATATGGTAATAAATGTTCTCCGAAAGAATTATTAATATTAACATAGTGCTTTATAGCTTCAAACCACTGCACAGTTACAGCTGTCTCCTGGGCAGTGCTCCCTAGTGTTAAGGTTACATTGGCATATGTTCACAATTGGCTGAAATTTGCCATAGTGGCCCAGAAGTGATTTGGTTTTGGGGTTTTTTTGGTCTAAATTTCGGGAGACTCCCTTGATGCTTTAGGGGCCATTAGTGAGTGAAAGAAATTTATTTTCTCAGCATTGTAAAAGTTGAGGTTTTTTGGTTCATTAAATAAAACAATTGACCGATGCCCTCTTTCGTGTTCTGTCCTTTCTTAGCTGTGGTGGGAAATGAATTAAACATCAAACAGTAATAAGCTATTAAAAATCACTTCTAAGCATGCTTGTTGGACATCGACCAACCTTGTAGCAGTTTAATGATGCCCTGCTGCTTTTGGTGCATTACAATGCAGCGTTTCCCACCTGATCGGAAAGGCCCTGAGGCTGCTCAGAGAATCTGCAAGAAAGAGATTGCTAATGAACATTGTGTGTCAAAGGTGGAAACTAATGGCCCAATCCTGTCCCCGTTGAAGGGAACATCAAAACTGCCATGGTCTCCAATAGGATCAGGATTAGGCTCTGGGTGGCTGTCTTTTTCTGTTGCTTCTGCCCTTAATTGCTGCTTTTCCATATGAGCTGCTGGTCCCTTAACCCAGCCTTGCAGAAAATGCCTCCAGCCAAACAATGACAGAAGCACATGTGTGAGCATCTCCTTTCCCCTCCCCTCAGCAGCTGTGTCTGAATGAAAATTTTAGGTAATTCGGTTGCTGTAGCACCAGTGTGTCACCACTGGTGCTAATGTAACCCTTTGCCTCCTGGGTGTGGAGTTCTGTCCCATCTAGTGGCACCAAAACCACTTAGAAAGAGAGAGGTAAAACGAGTCTGCTCTACAACCTTAGTTAACAGCCAGTTGGTTTTTAGCTCATGCAGCAGAGGCTCATGCACTAAGCTCCAGAGGTCCCAGGTTTGATCCCACCCACTGACGACCGGGCATTAAAGTAACACAGGGAGCACTAGTGCAGATCATCCACAGGTGTTTGTAATACCTTGCTGTCTAGCCCTGCTGTCAGGAGAACTGTTCACAGCTCTCAGTAGAGCGAGGTGTGGATTGAAAATGGAAGTGAAACCATTTAAATGTTGTTCTGCACATGTTTTGCTTTCTTTTTAATTAGAAGGGGGTAGGGGGGAGTGGATTGCAAAAACAAATGCACGCCCAAATAAGACAACGTCGAGGTTACATTGTTTAATTGGTTTTTGTTTTTGTTTTGTTTTTTTTTTAAAAAGGAAATTGCAGAATCATAGAATCGTAGGACTGGAAGGGACCTTGAGAGGTCATCTAGTCCAGTCCCCTGCACTCCAAGTTACAATTCTCATAGCAACATTCACTATCTCATATTGCACGTAGACAATATTAGGGATTTCTGTTTAGACTGCAAGATGGATACTTCAGTATATACAGTATGTGCAATGAGAGCAAGTTTGTAACTGTGAGAACCTTTACTTCTCTGTGTCCTGAATTTTTGTCGTCATTAGTTAGTATTACAGCAGGGCTGAGCAGGGTGGATAAAAACAGATGTTTTTTTCTTTGGGGGGGAAGGGGTAGATTGGATTTTTTTATTTAAATTAATGTTTTTCTTGGAAAAAATAAACCTGTTTATTTAATACAAAATGTGTTAAGGTCTAAACTACTTACAATATCTTAAAACATTTAAATAAAAAAATAAATATGCTGAATCCATGAGCCTCTATCAAAAACTGAGTTAAAGGCTGCTTTTCTACACAGAAAGAGAACCAGAGGATAAACATCCAACTTTTGAAGCCAAGCTTTATGAATATGGCATAATAGGAGATTTATTGTATTAAGGACTTGGTCCTGTGGGGGACCCAGGAGCTGTGCTACTGGGCACAAGAGACTGGCAAAGTCACCATAGGCACTAGGACCCAACCTCTGACTCCAGGAGACACCATCATGTATCTTGTCAGGATCATCCACTGAGCCCATGGGGTGGTCTCATACTCGTTTTCTATAGTTTCTATCTACCTGAGCTCTGATTGGCTCAGTTCTCAAATTATGAATATTTATGGCTCCACCCATCGTTGACCATTTTCTAACTTATAAAAATGTACAATTGATGATCTGAAAATACTAAGCTATATAATTTCTTAAATAAATGTACATAGTTACAGGGAACCCTTCTGAATAGCAAAAAGATGTACCAAATCTACTTTAAAGGCTCTATTTAGATGTACATCAACATGTTTTAATGGTTATATCAACCAGTGAGAGTATTCCTTTCTCTAGGAAATAACTGAAATACAAATGGAAAAGCTGATTAAAATTGGTCAATTAAATGAAAGCTTTCCACTCAGTGCTTGAAATCATGCTTTAAATCAACCCACCCTGCTGCTGAGAGTCCCCAACCAAGACTTGAGGCCCTGTTATGCTAGGTGTTGTACATACACATAGTAAGTGACAGTCCCTGCCCCCACATTGTTGATCATTTAAATAGACAAGACAGGCATGGGATAGGAGAAGGGAAGTATTATCCCCATTTTATAGATAAGAAAGTGAAATGGAGATTAAGTGTCGCTCAAGGTCACACGGGGAGTCTGTGACAGAGCTGGGAACTGAACCTGTATCCAGTGAGTCCCAGCAGAATTTTGCAGAAATTAACATTGTGCACTCAGAATTTCCTTTCCCACAAAGAAATGGGCTGCAGTGCTGGCTAGCTGCCACTAGGACCACTGAATTTGGCAGAGCCTAGCTTGCACATAGAAGATACTGATGGGGGAGGGAGAGGGAGCTAGAGCAGTGGTTCCCAAACTTGTTCCGCTGCTTGTGCAGGGAAAGCCCCTGCCGGGCCGGGCCGGTTTGTTTACCTGCCGTGTCCGCAAGTTCAGCCAGTCGTGGCTCCCAGTGGCCGTGGTTCACTGCTCCAGGCCAATGGGAGTTGCTGGAAGCGGCTGCCAGTACGTCCCTTGGCCCACACCGCTTCCCACAGCCCCCATTGGCCTGGAGCCGCGATCAGCCGAACCTGCGGACGCGGCAGGTAAACAAACTAGCCTGGCCCGCCAGGGGCTTTCCCTGCACAAGCGGTGGAACAAGTTTGGGAACCACTGAGTTAGAGGGTTCCTGGCAGCTGCAGTTCCCAGCATGCCTTGAGGGAAGGAGACGGTGGCGCGCAGGAAACTCTGTGCAAGCCTGGGACCCAGCATCAGGCGGTATCTCCCTCTGGATTCTTTGGCTCGGGGGAGCCCCACAGTTGGGCTCTGGGGGAAGGGGGTGCGGGTGTCTGGCCCCCTGGACTGTGGTGGGGAGAAGAGGGCAGAGAAACAGGAACTGGTTGTCGTAGGGAGTTTCTTTAACTCTCTACTCTTGGGGGAATTTTTGTCCATGTCCATATTCTTACAGACATACTTGCTGACCAAATTACCAAAATAATCAAAACTGGTGTGATTATGTAGTGTTACTTTGAGAAATAAAATTTGCAGAATTTTAAAATATTGTGCGCAGAATTTTTAATTTTTTTGGCGCAGAATGCCCCCAGGAGTAATTATTTTGGGAGACTCTACCCTGGCTGTAATGGAATATACCATCCGGAGAAAATGTGACCTCTCCTAAAGCTGTCACAATTCTTAGCAGGGTCAGAGCTTTGGGGAAGCATGGATTCTGCTGACTAAACATGACTTCTCTGACACTGTAATCCCCATGGATAGGAGAGTATTTTAAGCATCCCTTTTCCTCTTTGCACAATCATTTGTGTTTCACAACGTGAATTGAATTTAGATCAAACAGAGTTTGTGTTTTTCAGGATGTTTTCATTTTCCAGTGTTTATCTCATGTCGGATCAATTTGAGGAGTTTAGGGCATTGCACTGCAGTTAGTGAGATTTGAAATTTCCTCCTTTCCTGGCTACCTATTGAGGAGTTCTAAATCTAAACCAGGCTTATTAAATTGTTGTCTTTATTATTTAAATAGCTGAAAAGTAACTTCCTGTGCTGTTAAGGAAGCAGAGGATTAATCTACAAATGTCCAGTAGCATATATTAAGGAGAAAGCTTTTTAACGTTGACTGTGGTGCCACTTAGTGTTTGTTTCACTCAAAGGAAATATCATTATTAAGTAGATTCCAGAGGCCCCAATCTGTACTGTGCCCAGCAGAATGGGGTCCTGGTTGTAACCTGAAATTGTAACCAGAGACATCTCAGGGACAAGACATGTCAAACACACTGGAGTGGGCAGTAGCAAAAGACGAATGTAAAAGCAGTGGTGCTAGCTCTCACAAGCAATATTTGGTGTGTTTTCTTAAAGCCCCAGCTCTTGGAGGCATTGAGTGTCTGAGAATCTTAGCTTACTTGTTTATTTGGGTTCTTTTAAAAGTAAAAGGAACCCAAATGTATTCTTTTATTTAAAATGTCGTCCTCTTTTAAGCCAGTCTCATAATGTTTTGGGTCCTGCTTTGTGATTTTTGAATAACAGCTGTTTCAGGGATTCCAGCGATGTGAGCAAACATGGCTGTGTTTTGACTCCAGCTTGACAAACCTAATGTAAATCAGCAAGTTGTATGAATTGCCCCAGACACACCCAGCTCTGAACATAACCTTTATTGCAGCACTAACCTGAATCTTATTATCTCTGTTGTTCACTCGTAGGTATAACCTGCTTCCTAGGATCATTGAAGCAAAATACCTAGATGCTATGGACGCGGAGCACTAAAAATGAATCTCTGCTCTCAGAACAGCGAACAGCTTTTCAAATCAAAAGGAAATGGCCTTGCTGAGATGTAGAATTATTTATCTGAAGTTCTCTTTTGTTTAGAACCTCCAGGACTTTCTTTCTGCTCTAGTCTGGCGCTTGGAGATACGTGGTTGAAGACCAATTGGCCATTCAAGTTTCAGATCAAAACAGCCTTTGATTGAGAGGCCATTACTCTTCTGAGTTTTGAGGCAAGCCAGCTTTATGGAAATGTTACCTTCTACATCCTAAAACTTGAAATCCCACAGATCAATGTGTTTCTCTTGTTGGATTGTGCTGTGCTAGGGTTGCCTCACATTCCCTTTTTTTTAAGGGGGATCCCTTTTTATACACTGTGTCCCTTTTCCCAGAACACTATTGATATATAAGGACAGTAATCAACCCTTGCTTTACAGAATTACTGAATAATTTGGAGCTTTAATGAAATTACCTATATCTCCAGTTCATCTTCCAAAAGGATAGCCCTATGTCAGAGGAGACATGTAGTGATCTCGTCAAGTTATTGATTAGTGGATGGGCTGGGAAGCAAAAGAATATGGTTGTGCTGATTCATCTAAAGCTGTAGATTGTGTATTGTTTGTCTTCATATGTACCAGAAATGTTCAGAGGTTGGATTCACTTCGTGATGCTGATGTAATTACAGCTGGGTCTAAGCTGCTTGGGAATTAGTTGAACCTATTTTACACTGTTACTTCTCAATAATCAAATATAGAATTGTAGGTTTGTACAGCAGCAAGCTTCTTGGTTGTGCCCAAATTCACCTGGATGCTGAAATGTGGCAAAATTCAGTCATGTGCATTAATGTTCGCATATACATATGTACAGAACTGCCTATGTGTACATATATACATACATAATTTAGATTTGTGTATATATTTTGCATATATATTATACATATATTGGATATATAGGCATATTCTTTCAAGATATTGAAAGTGTTCTTGTGCAATCAGTGTTATCTGTACTGTGTTGACATGCATTTGTTCTTTTGCTTCAGTGCTTCTATTTTCTTATTCAAAGCCATTCTTTGACAAACTGCATTAACCTAATTACTGATGATTATTTTTAAACATACTGCTAAGTTCAAACATTCCTTCATTTTCCTCTAGTCCTTTGGCTTTTGTGACCTGCATCACCCTGTCTGAATGCGTTCCGACATGTGAATTTTCCATTTAATTTTAATGTACAGTAGGTAGTGAAAGTTGGTTGTTTCCTAATCAATATTTCTGTTTGTCACTTCACTGTTTCAGTTTTGTAGCTACCTCCCGTTTCCCCCCATCCCCAGACATTACATTATATTTCTGTATGAATTCTAACTCTCCTGCTATCTATTTTATCTTTTGTTTATTTAATTTAGCTGGTATTGTGGTCAGTTTTTCTATACTTGAAGTACTATGAAACAAGCTATCCTTTAGTGAATTCCGTGTTGATCTGTAGTGCAGCTAGGGGCAAACGTTAGAAGAAAAGAAAGTGGAGCAATGAAGATAGATTTTAAAAAGCAAAAATTAAGATCACATTACAATAAATGCAAACAGACAGTAGATTAGTGCAGAAAAGTGTTTTGTTTCAAGCAAACTGCACAATAATTGGTGGTGAGATTTATCGGAGAGAATACATTGGCGATTTGGCTTTCTTTACAAAGTGTAAAACACATCTCTCCATCACTAATGAGAGGAACTGGGGAAGAAAGCTCATATGCTAAAACCAAGCTTATAAACACAAACTCAATAACTCATTCAATAATTAGTTTACTTTTAATAACCCCCAAAGGGATTCCATCATCATGCAGTTGCCTACAGCTTGGAAGGAAACTACTGAGAGCAGAGTGTTCAGTTTCTCTTTGAAGTTTCTCATTGACAATCCAGTGAAGGAGCACCAGGTTGTTCCTAAGGGTGTATTTGTTACTGTCGGGGATAAACATTTAGCACAGTAATTGCAGGGAAATAGATTCTCTACTTCATTAGCCATCTAAGCAGCATTGTATTACCTAGAAAATGTAACCTTATGTTCTACTTAACTCCTGCAGATGTGCTGTGAAGGGCATGGCCTGATTTGGCCCTCTTAATAAATGAAACATGGGCATTGCCATTCATTTGTTTTTACTAGGAATGTCTTAGCACACCAAAAAGAAATCGCTGTAGTAACAAACATATCTAACTAACAAACAGGTCTGACAATATTTGTGTGATCAAGAACAAGATAAGAATTAAAGGCAACTAAATTATGCACATTGACTAATATTCTTAATCCTGGAATCAGATCTATAGTCAGCCTGTTGGAGTCATTGCAGAGGTTTCAAATTGAAGTACCTAAAGATGAGGTTAATATTCAGCAAACAAGACTGTTGTTTGGGCCAGAGGGCAGTCTGTGCCAGTCCACACACACAAAAGCTAGGTAACTCAAAAAGAGAACAGTATTGATAGCCATTGTCAGATATGAATTGCAATAAGACAATTTTCTGACAATTTTTGAACAAATTCTTTCCTTCTCAGTGTAAAACGCATTGAAATGAAACCACCTGAAAAGGTTGGGTGTCTTAAATACTTTGGAGTGACCTGCATGTTGAAAACATGGGTGTTCTAACTACACATTTGTTGTGTTATGTCATTGATGCCTGGGCTCCCAGTGTTTGTGTTCCTAACAACAGACCTTACAATGTGAAAAATCAGACTCTGTGCAAGAGAGGGTTTAAAGCACATGGTGGATCCCCTGACTGGGAGAGGGGCGTGAATGCTGTGTGCAAAGCAGCTGTTTCAAGTAAATGTCCATAGGTGAAATTCATCTTTGTGCAGTCTCATGGAACATAAGTGGTCCATGGGTCTTGAGTTGATCCCCTGCATAGGAGGTGAATTTCACTGTACACGTGTATAAAAAATCTAGTTACAGAAAAGCCTATAAGCATACCTGCAAACTGCATTAAAATACTGTAGAATTAAAAGGAAAAGAAAACCCTAAAAAACTATGTACAATAGAACAGCTACCATAGGGTTCATTGTTCACCTTGTAAACTTGCATGAGATACCACAACCTGTCATTTTTGCATTGACAGACTGTGTATGTTGCATTTAACAAAAGCCCTTGCAGGAGTAAAATATTTTAAATGAGCTCTTTCTCAATTTCTAGAAAGAACCAAAAATGCCCTTTACTTTTCTCTGTCTCTCTGAAATTAGCAATCCAGATGCAGTGGCAAATGTCGCTGAGTTAAGCAATGTAAAATATAGAAATAGTTACACTTCAACACAATTGGAGGTAATTTAACCCTCACAGCTAAAATAAGCCCCCTAACTACTTTTATGTTAAGTTATTTTGGAACAGTTTGTAATTTCAGTCTCACGTGTATTTTCTTTCTAGCATAAACATGACTGTTAGAGGTCCCCCGCCCGCTCCCCCAGGGTTTTCACTATATAAATCATGGGCCAGAGAATCAACTGATGTAAATAATCATCGGTCAATAGCACTATTCCTATTTTTGCTAGCTGAGGATCTGGCCCTACATTCTAATCTATGGGTATCAGATGAAAAACTGGACTATGTCGGAATGTCTCTTGAACTACATAAGGCTCACAAGATACTGGTAATGATGATCCTATTTCAGACCAAAAAAAGTCAGGATTTTCATACAAGTACCTTTCCCTTCCTGTTACAAATGAAAGTTCTTTTGCTTCTCTTTTTACTGACATAAGCAGGCATTTCCAGGAAGTAGGCTAACTAAGAAAAGAGAGTTTGCTAAACAGAACTATTTCTGCACTTTAATACCTGTGTGAAGGTTAAGACCATTAGAATGTAATAACCAAAAGTTTTCTTTTATTATAAGCTCTTTAGATAGATATGCACAATGTTATGTATAAATATTGCCAAAGAACTGGATCTGAAAAGATGATGATTGCTGTTAATTAAGATGGCCTTGTGCTGTATTCTACTGGAGTCAAAAGGCAGTAAATGCTTGTGAAATGACTGGATTTTTGTAACCTAAATTAGTTGCCAACATCTGCCAAAATTATGAGGGTACTGGGAAATATAATACACTTTTTTTTAAAGGCTGTAGCTTGTAGGCACTTAATGGTATAGCTAGAAGTCATCCTGATCAGGTAGAGATGTAATCTTAATTGATAAATAGGTCTGCTCGTCTTTTTAAAGCTGATGAAATGCTGTTGATACATTACACATTGAAATGGATATGTTGAGGATTGTTGTGTGTATTAAAGAACACTGGTGCTGTATGGGCTGCTGAACAGGGTACAATGTGCTCAGAAACTAACACACAGATCTCCACCAAGCAGTAGCAAAGTTTGAAAGCATTATTGGATGTTAAAAGCTAGCTGGTTACATACCACCAGGTCACTGTCAGGGTAGTGACACAGAAAACTTAAAACTACTTTCTGTCCAAACATGCTACTTGGTGAAACATCTCAAGGTAGAATCAGTTAACTGTACTGTGAGAAACACATGTCACTGATGAACTGCCCATGAATTAGGGATACAATATAAAAACAAATACAATACACTAAGATGCTGAAATATGGTCATTACAAGCCCAGTGCTGCTCCCCTTGACTTCACTGTATCTCACATTAGGTCCACACAAAAAACATCTGCTTGATGCACCCAGATTCTAAAACACACATCTCCAACTGAACCACCGAATTAAGCCAACTTTTGGAAAGGTGTGCACCTTCCATTTCACTGCATTGAAACCATCATCAGAAAAATGTAGTTCAACGGCATGATCTGGGAGAAGCAGGAATTTGGTTCAAGCTGATTGGATTGTAGATCTAGAGCTAATCAGAACAAATATATAATTTGCCATCTCTGAGAGGAAAGAAATGTCAATGGGAGAAGATACACCGGTCTCTCCTCAAGAACAGCCATCATGTTCCACATTTCTGCTAAGCATTCACTTTGCACGTGTCTGAGTAGATACAGATAAGAGTCACCTAGAACAGTTAGAGGGTCACTTTTTAAAATGTGCATTTATACCTGGAAGCTAGCTGGCAGCAGTAGGGATGATTTAAATTAATAAATTGCCACGTCTGTTTCCCATACCATGGCATAGGCTACTGCTACTAAATCGTTGCTCTTTCTTCTCCTTGTGTTGACCATCACACATTCCTTCCATGGATCATACGTCAAAAGCAAAATCTACTCTCCATTCCAAAGACATTGGCAATGTGTCACTTTAGCAGGCCACTCAATCTTCGCTGGCCTGTACAAATTCTGAGCTAGCTTCTAGGCATAGGCATGGCAACTCGTGCTATCTGAGACGATTATGAATCATTCATCATTTCTGTTATATGATTGTTGTGCTGATGTATGCCACACCTCTTTAGATGGTTAGCTTTCTGGTGCAGTTCTTCCAGAGCAGGCCTTTCTTTCATCCCTCGAGCTTCCAAAAATACTGAAGTGATGTGATTAGCTAATTTTCCTAGGTGTGTTTCCAAGGAGGTCTGTGGATGTTAGACGTGAAAAGCACATAGCATTGCCAATTTGATATCAAGTTGCTTAAAGAAAACGTGCCTTGAACTCCCAGTCCTATCCCCGTGGCTACAGGCCTAGCTTGTGTTACAGCAAAGAACTGGCAACCAGGATTATCCAGCTGAGGATATCGGAGGTTGCCAGAATATTTTAAGAGGATCCAGAAATGCCTGACGTATTCTCATACCTTCTTCTTTCACTGTGTTGGGTCCATAATCCTTATGGCATCTCCAGCCTTGTTGCTTCTTCACAAATGGACATGGTTGCCCTTTAAGCTAAGAAAATTCATCTATAATTTTTCTACATAAAAGTGCAAGAACATGGAAATCTGGGTACGATCCTGAACTGCATTTGATGGAACATTTATTATGTCCTGGGGAATGTATTGCCTCTCCCTCCCCGTCTCTGCCCCTCCTGGTGAGAGAATTCAGTTTCCATTATAAGAGCCAAAGCCTGGATGCTCAATGGGCAGAGGTGACCTGTTGTGCCAACATGCATATGGTGGCATTTGTAATGTGGATTCTTTTTGTTGTGAATCAAGCTAGACCATCAAGCTCATTTCACTTAGTCTTGAGCTGAGAGCCCAGGTGTTGATAGCCACCAAATCCTCCTGCCTAGTATACACTTCTAAATTTAACTGCTGCTTGACTTCCAGCTTGAAATGCACCAAGCCCAGTGACTTCCTGTATTGTGTCACGGTTGCACTGCTTTCTTGCTATGGTGCTGTCGGCTTTGTGATTGAGCAAGATGGCAGCCAGGAGGAAAATTGATTAAATGAAAATCTTTTAGGTTAATAGTCTTCGGCACTCTGTCCTCAACACACAAAGAGAGGAGCTGGCTGACAGTACCTTCACCTTAGTTACATGATCAGGTCCTACAGAAAATCTGCACATCAGGTTCAACATCCGATGTATCTGTTTCCGGACTTGGTTTACCAAGTTCAGCAGGGCAATGAGACATCCATCAGCTTTGCTGGAAGTAGCTGATCCAATGCGTGCAGGAGCTAGTACAGTAGGTAATTAAGTACGTTGGTTTGCAGGTGATCTATTTTCAGGGTGCGATTGATTATGTTCAATGAGTGACGCAGCCCTCTTGGTATAAACTATTAAGTTCATCGTGTGGTGTATCTGTTTCAGTGAAATACATGTCTGAGCAGTAATGTTCTATACACCTTTCAATTATCAATGTATCCATTTCAATGTGTAATATTTTGTAGCCCCAGACGTCCTGAATTCGGGACATGGAGCTAATTCTGGTTGGCAAAAACCCGCCCTTGCAAACCTGGGTGCGGAAGTTAGGGGCTTAACTCCATACTTGGGCACTTAAATAAGTGACTCAGTTTTTCAGAGTGAGCACCTGCAGCTCCCCTTGACTGCACTGAGATTTGTGGGTGCTCAGAACCTCTGAAAACAAGTCACTTCTATTTAGATGCCTAAATACAGAGTTAGGAGCCCAACTTTAAGCACCCAGGTCTCACAGTTGAGGCTGAGGTGCGCCTCCACAACTGTGACTCTACTTGACAGATGGCAAAGAGACCCAAATGTAGAGAAAGGAAATCCAAATGCAAGAGTCTGGCAAGCAGACAAGCCCGTCATGTCACTCACCAAGCATGGTGGTTCATGGAAGGTTTGAGTCGTACCTACCTACACGTCAGCTGACTGAGCATGTGTAACGTCAGCAGAATTTCACACGTTTAACTGAGTAACTTGGGTTAGAGCGATCTTCAAGAATATTCTAGTTACAAACAGTGTTCTGTATTTTCTTCTCCCTTTCCCCTCCTCCCTACCCCCTCGGAGTAGTACCTTATGCCTCAATTTCCACTGTGGAGATTGGCACTTTGCCATGTGGGTAAGGCAGAATCTGCCCTTTAATTCTTACTTCCCTAAAGTATTCACCCCTATGGATTATGCTATGCAGCTAAGTCTCTTTGCCTGTGTTAGACTGGCAAAGAGCCTGTATGGAAATGACAGATTACAAATCCCCTCTGCCCCCACTTTCTTGGAAATACAGGGTAATGGCATACAGGTAAGCTTCATGGAGCACCCAGAACATAAAAACAGAGGAGCTTTAATTCTCTGTTCCCTGAGATATTCAGAGCTGATTCTTAAATCCTGTATCCTGCTTCCATACAAGCTAGTGCTAGAAAAACTGCTGAGCTCAATCGGTTACATGCCAGGAGATTGCTAGCGGTGGTTTTATTTTTCTACATGTCACTTGGAATGCAGCCAGTTAATATATTGCTGTACTTGGTGACCAGAAGGTTTCCTTGGCAGCTCGGCTAGGAACTAGTCTATAAATATTTTAAGTGGCAAAACACAAATGGTTTGTATTTAGAGATGGAGCCTATAGATAGTGCACTTGCTAAGTAGGATTGTAAACGCATACATATTAACTAGTGTTGATTACAGTGAATGATTTTCTTTTGATAAAAGAGTTGCTTCTTGGGGGAAACCATTCCTTTATTGTATAAGGAACTCTGTTGTATTTTGAAACATAAAAATAAAAAGAGAAATATACTGTTTATATATTTCTATGCTGTGCTCTGATGTGTCCTTTCTTTCTTTTTTCATTATTTAAAGTGTCCTAAGGACTGATTTCCTCTTCTAAAACAGCAACAGACTACCATGGTTTAACAAAGGTATCTTAAGGCTCAGGGGCTGATCTGAAACCAACTGAATCAATAGGGAGTCTTCCCATGACTTCAGTTGGCTTCAGGATCAAGCCCGTAATGACGAGACATCGGTACAGAATTATGCTGTGCTCTGAAATCGCATTTCTGTCTGGAGCATGTGGAAGGTAGACATGTCACCATTTCAAGGGGAGAATCTTGCTTTTTCTTGCAACAGGGTGCTGATTATTTTAAATAACGTCTCTCTACCGGAGTTGCTTATAAGGACCGCATTATCATAAAATCTGAGCACCTCCTTATCTTTAATGGATTTGGCCTCTCAACACATCTGTGAGCTATTTACCCCTATTTTGAAGATGGGAAACTGAGCCACAGAGGGGCTAAATGACTTGCCCAAACCTGCCAGGAAGTCTGTGGCAGAGTGGGAAGTTGAATCCAGATCTCTTAAGCCCTAGTGCCCTAACCATTGGACCATCCTCCAGCTTACATCACTGCTATGATATTACATACGTACTAATGAATCCTGAACGAGGTGCCTAGTTCTGTTACCAATGAAAAGGTAGCCGTGTTCTCTGGTAACCTAAAATGGAGATGAATGTGACAATAACAAAATATCTAGTGAAATTCATTAATTTGGGAGAATGGAAGTGACCCCCCCCCCCCTTTTGTAGATATTTCATTCCATCATCATCAGCTGAACTATGGAGCAGCTATTCACCATCCTCCTTGATGTGTGTGAAGGACAGTGATTTTGAGTAACAGCATTCCAAAGAGATTTAAGTATGTCAGTAAAAGGGCAAAAAAAACTGAGGCTCTATAAGGGAAGAGTTTGGCCTTCAGAAAAGGATGTGGAAAAAAATGTTTGCGCCCCACACACTTCATACGCGCACCCATTCACTGAGACACTGTGCACAATGGCAATGATTGCATGCGCATATGGGCAAATACACATCCAGTTGGACACTGATGTGCAGTTAAAGGTGCTAATTAGGTGCCTAGGGAGGGATTCCCCTCACACCACACACATTCTCATTCCTGGTTGGGCCGTTGTAGTAGTATTCCTATTGTAGCACCTAGGAACCCGAGTCATGGAGCTGGACTCCGTTGTGCTGGGTTGCTGTTCGAACAGAACAAAAATGTTGTCATGGCATAAACACAGAGACGTTAGGTAAAAACAAAAAATTCTCTTGCTGGAAGGTTGCACCAAAACAGTGCTTTATTTCTGAGAATTCAGAGCAAGAACGCAAAATCAGAGTGAGACAAAACAGGCTGCTCCCTAAAAACAGAGGCACAACTCATCCCACTATACTCTAGGCTGGCTGGTTGGCTGCTGACTGCCTCTGACTGCATGCTTCCCTACACAGCCTCCTGCCTGCAAGCAGGACCAGAAACCCTCTACCCTCCTCCCCACACACACTATTAAAGTGATAACTTGCAATTCCAATACAGTCCTCAGTGGAATGCCCTGTCCCAAGCTCTAAAAGCCAATAGGGGAATAATTCCCTTAGGGTAGGTAACTCTTGCAAGGCCCCTTTCAAACAGGGGCAGGGTTGCAGTGGGTTGTCGAGCTGCTCAGAAGCAGCCCAGTCAGGGTTGCTGAATCTTGGAGCAGCTTCTTGAGCTACCTGTGTTACACCAGAATCCATTTTGGCCTTTGACAGACCAGAATCCTTTTTCTTCACCTTCCTCCTGCACTGCATGTGCTTTGCCTCCCAAGGGCAGGGCACACAATCTCACCCCTAAATCCAATCGCAAGGGGTGTATTAGAAACAACTGAGGTCGAGAGAACTGTGCGTGCGAATTTCTGACAGAGTGGCCTATAGTTTGGCATATGAAGAGCTTCCCATCTCCCAAACTTTCCTCCAATGCTGATGCTTCATCTTCCTTAATTAGAGAATGATGCAATGTCTCTGCTGCATCCTCTGTTCCAACAACATCTTTCTCCTCCACGCCGGCTTTTCGTATTGCCCCTGAGGTGCTAATTGGTGTTTTCCCATCATGCTCCCAATGCAAGGATTATGGCAATTCAACATGTAATTTTGTGATGACCTGGCCTATAGTTGACCGCCACCTCTTCTCCTTACTTTGCTTGGACTGTCCTTTGGCGTGTCCTTCAGTAACTGCTCAGGATTGTGAGAATCTCCATTAATTTACATTGCAACAAAGCATTACCATTACCATCTTCTCCTTCCTTTTACATGCCATTTCCTAAATCTGCCCCTATTCCAGCTGTCATGGGACGCACCCCTCACCACCAGGCAAGCACCTCCTCCTGGTGCTCTGGGGATTAGCTCGAGGCCGACGCCCCCCTGTCCGTGGTTTGCACACAGTCACTCCATCCACCTGCAGCCCCTCTCGCAGCCTCAGGAACCACAGTGTCCTCTTTGTGGCTCGGCCCTCCGGCCATGTCCCTGTCCCTGTCCCTGTTCTCCCCTTTCCAGGGGAGGTTTAGCTCCTCAATAGCCCAAGGCAGTCCTCTCGCTCACTGCCTCGGTGCCACTCGCCCAATGGCTGGTAGGGGAACCCGGGCCCGCGCTATTGTCTGGGTTCCAGCCCAGCGACCCTCAGCTCAGCAATCTGGGCCTTCTCTCTCTGGCCTCACTGCTCCTTCCCTGGGCTTCTTCCTTAGAGTGACCAGACAGCAAGTGTGAAAAATTGGGTAATAGGAGCCTATATAAGAAAAAGACCCCAAAATCGGGACTGTCCCTATAAAATTGGGACATCTGGTCACCCTATTCTTCCTACTGTTGGTTCCCCTTTTCTTCAACCTACCTGTTCCCCAAAACCTCCCTCTTCCCAGGGAGTGATTGCAGCCTGCCATCTCCATTCACTCCTCCCTGTCACCTGGGAGTGTCTGCCTTTTCCCAGCAGCCCCTTCTGCTTTCAGCTCCTGGACTTTATAGGTCCCACCTACTCCTGCCTAGCTGAGCCTCCTTAGCCAGCTGCCTAATGGGTTAAGTGGCCCATCTGGCCTGCATTGAACCCTGCTGGGTGAGTGTGGGGCAGTCACTCCATCACACCAGCAAAGCACTTAAAACATGTTTGTCTCATTGAAGCTGATGGGAGTAAAGCACATGCTTATGCCCTTTGATGAATCAGGGGCTTTGTGCAGAGCAACATGGTAAACCTGGGGGTTTAAAATAACCAAAACATTAGGCGGTGATCCCACAACAATAACGTTGCGTCTCTATGACACGACCACACAATAAGCCATGTAGTTGCTCAACATGTAGCTTTGGGGCTGAGTAGGGCCTATGGTTAGTGAGGGATAGAAAGGGAAGAGAAGAAATGTTAATCGTCAAGTTATTTATGGCTCTTTCTCCCACCGGATGAATGCGAGGGGAGGAGAATATCTGAACAATTGTAGCCCCGTGGGTTGTATCGGATGTCCTGAGCCTTATCTTCTACCAGGCAGCACCTGTGTGTGGGTGACAGTTGGGGCTGAGGGAAGGATTCTCAGTAAATAATTTCCCTGATGGTTTTGAGTATCTTGTCCTGTTTGCAGAATGGCGGCAAGCAGTTTGTGGTTTCCTATATGTATTATTCATTGGTTGGATTGTTTGTATTCACAGTTGAGGAAGGTTGATGTCCATGAGATTTCTCACATTCTTGACATTTATGCACTTGCTCGTAAGTACTTGCGGAATTGGGGGCATAATTTAAAAGGAGGGATTGGAGAAGCCAGAATCTCTAAGGAGCAGAGGCCAAGTTTGGCCAGATCCTGGGCTCTTTTCCAGCTATGCTCTGCAGCCTAAACTTTCCTTTAAAACTCATTAAGTCTCTAAGCCTTATGGTGGTGGAGATAACTAGCCAGGTGTCAACCAAATATAAATGGATGCAGTGCATCTGTCTGAGACTTCAACTGGCCTAAAACAATAGTTCTGTGTGGTGCCAGGTGTCCCCATTCAATACAAATTCTGAAGCCTAATGATGATGATTTAAATGTCAACATTGTCCGTCATTGATTAAAGCGTCAAGAAGGAAGAAGGCTCATATATGGGCACCAGGACAGTCTCCTCCATCCCCAAATAAGTACATGCTGGGCATAGTCTGTTGTGAGTTTACCTCATTTTTGGCATCATGAGTGGAAAGAGTTTTGTAGAGTTACCAGCACTTGCAGTTTGCCAGGTCATTCAGAAAGTGTGTGTCAGGAGCATACATCATATCATGGCCTCTGAGTGGTGAAAGGAGAGAGAGACGCGCACACAATCTGCTGTGACTGGCATCTGATTTTTGTGATCTCAAGTAGATGGAGCTTGTTTTTCTGGGGGGAGCTTGAGAGTAGTTATCTCTCTCCTCTTCCCCCACCTTCCAGTGCCCCCATCTTCTGAATCTTTGGAAGCAGATAAAGTGTAGTATGAACTTCGAGGGGAAAAAATATTTTTTTCCTTTCTGCACTGCCCTTCGCAAGGCATCACTCAGAAAAAAATTATCCTGAAATTTGAGATTAGCCCGTCTCTAATATTTATGAACACAGCAGTGGCAGTAGTTAATTTGCCGTGCCTTATATTACGCCAGCGTAAAAGAACTCTGTTGAAAGGTAGAGCAACATGGCAAAGCTCCCATGTTCTCAAGGGATAAAGCATTTGATCATCTAGTGTATATGTATGCTGCAAAGAGGCTAACCTCTTAACCTCTGGTTTCAGAGTAGCAGCCATGTTGGTCTGTATCCACAAAAAGAAAAGGAGGACTTGTGGCACCTTAGAGACTAACACATTTATTTGAGCATAAGCTTTCGTGAGCTACAGCTTGGCTAACTCTGTTTAAAATAGCAGTGAAGACACGGCAATTCGGCTTCAAACCCAAGCTCGCAGCTTGAGTTAAAGCTTATTGGGGAGCCTGCTGTTGCAGTCAAGCTGCTAACCTGCCTTGAAAGACAAGTTGCCATGTCTTCATTGCTATATTATCCCGAGTTAGTGAACTTGAGTTAAGAACACACCTTTTCTTGCCTTAGGTGTGTCTACACTGCAATCATGGAGTGTGACTGCAGCTCATGCAGGTATCCTGAGCTAGCTTGAGTACTGGAGTGGTGAAGTGGCAACAACCTAGGATTGGGAGTAATTACCCAGGGTTCTGGGTGGGCTGGTACAGTCCCGTGCTGGCGTGAGCTAGCTTACAAAGCTAGCACAGGTGCGTCAGCCCAAGCTGCTGTCACAACCTGTGATTGCAGCATGGGTGTCTCTTTACACACTGAGGCCAAGAAAAGGGAAAGATCAGAACTTGCTTTTTGAAAAAACCATTACCATAATGTGGGCTCAGTTGTCTAAAATACAAAACCGCCTGTAATAAAGATCAAGAAGCCGCTCATTTTAATCACGCCTTCCTGAGGAAAGATTCTAGTCGCAGACGCTGGCAAACGGCACTTCCTCTGCTCTAAACATGCAGCTGTTTTTTTTAAATCAAAGTCTCAATCCTCTATTGAGAACATGTGCCACCTAGAGCATGGTAGGGAAAATACTACTGTATGTTTCTTTTCAGAGTAGCAGCCGTGTTAGTCTGTATTCGCAAAAAGAAAAGGAGTACTTGTGGCACCTTAGAGTTAGTCTCTAAGGTGCCACAAGTACTCCTTTTCTTTTTGTGTGTTTCTTGTACAAGAACTGCACCGACTTTATGACCCAGTTCAAGTGCAACCTTTCTTCTTCCATGGAGAGATTTGGTTTGTTGCTTTTTCTCTTGGCATAGGAGCTTTTCCGGGCCAGATCTTTAGCGCATGTAAATCAGCACGCTTCCATTAGTCAATAGAGCTATTCCAGTTTACAGCATCTGAGAATCTGGCCCACGTTGCAAGGGAACTTTTAACAAACCAAAAGAAAAATGCCTCCAATGAGCAAGTTCAAAATGTTTTCACTTGCATAAGCTTTTCTTAGCTCTCTGTAGTGGGGTGGTCACCTGCTCTGGCCTTAAAGGGCTTAAAACAGTCCAGGAGAGGGCTGTGGCTGGGAGCCAGCAGTTCCCAGGCTGATTGGGGAAGCAGGCTCAGCTGGGGCCATGCCCCAATCAGGGCTCAGCTGGCCCTTTTAAGAGGGCCGTGGGTCAGGAGCAGAGTCTCTCTGCCTTTAGAAGGAGAAGGGCCTGGCTGCTGGGGAGCGTACCTGGGTACGCTAAGGTGGAGCAGGGGTGGGGGAAGGCCAGAGGAGCTGGGGAGCTCTGGCCTGGAAACCCCCCAGGCTGCAGGCCTAGTGGAAGGCCAAAAAGGTACTAGGTTTGCAGGGGGCACCCCTTGGGTAGGCAGAGGTAACAGGTCCAAATCCCCCCTTGCCTGTGATGATTGGCTTATACGCTGCAGTCCGCCCCAGTGTGCGGGGGCTTAATGGTGACTGGCAGTAGCCAAAGACTGACGCAAGATGGGGATAGTGGGTGGGGGTTCCCTGGGGAGGGAGACCCAAAGACTGTGGGGGTACTACCAGTGGGCAACACCCTGGGTAAAAGGGGCACTGGGGTCCGGGAGGGACACGGGGGCCAGCGGCAGCGAGACACTGGCCTGCAGAGGGCGCTCCAGAGGCTGGAAGAGCTAATTCCTGGAGAGACCAGAAGGAGGCGCTGCAAGGGTGAGTTGCCGCCCCGTTACATTCCCATAACTCAAATCATTAGAATCCTGTTATCAGATTAGAGCACCAGGCTATTCCCAAATATTATGTCAGAGCGTGCGTATTCGTGTGCAAAAGAGCTCTAGCAACTGCACCTGGGCTGAAATTTCATGTACTTGGCACTTCAGCCATTACCTTTAAGTAAATAATATAATTATATTGTCTCGTTAATAAAAGATCGTCAAATAGATACTATCTCTTCTCTGCTACATTCACATTGAGAGCACCAAGCTAAAGAATGTGATCTGGAATGCCTGTTGATTTTGGCTGACTTGGGTTTTTGTTTGTTGTTTTGTTTTTAACATCTTTAAGTGTCTTCCCCCATTTCTGCTTGGTGATTTCTTGATGACCATTCTATGTGAACAAATTTCCTCCCCATAATGTCCTGTATTGATAAATACATGTGTCTTATGGAAAGGGAATAATACTTCGGGGCCTTCAGTTCAATTGGAACAACCACCATAATATCACCCAATAGACATAAGAATGGCTATGCAGGGTCAGACCAGTTGTCCTTCTGGCCCAGTATCCTGTCTCCCAACAGTGGCCTGTGCCAGATGCTCCAGAGGGAATGAACAGAACAGGGCAATTATCGAGTGATCCATCCCCTGTCCTCCAGTCCTAGCATCTGGCAGTCAGAGATGTAGGGACACCCACAACATGGGGTTGCATCCCTGAGCATCTTGGCTAAAGGACATTAATGGGCCTATCCTCCACAAACGTGTATAATTCTTTTTTGAATCCAGTTACAATTTTAGTCTTCACAACATCCCCTGGCAATGAATCGCACAGGCTGACTGTGTGTTGTGTGAAGAAGAACTTCCTTGTATTTGTCTTAAACCTGCTGCCCATTAATTTTATTGGGTGCCCCCTGATTTGTGTGTTTATGTGAAGGAGTAAATAACACTACCATATTCACCTTCTCCACACCACCCATGATTTTATAGACCTCTATCATATCCCAGTTGTCTTAATCTCTCCTCATATGGAAGCTGCTCCGCACCCCCATCATTTTTTTTATTGCCCTTCTTTGCATCTTGTCCAACTCCAATGTATCTTTTTTGATATGCGGCAACCAGGTCTGCATGCAGTATTCAAGATGTGGGTGTACAAGGACATTTTCTGTCTTCTATCCCTTTCCTAATGGTTCCTAAAAGAGAGAGCTTTTTTGACGGCTGCGCACATTGAACAGATGTTTGCAGTGAACTACTCCCAATGACTCCAAGATCTTTCTTGAGTGGTAACAACTAATTTAGAGTCCCTTATTTTGTATGGATAGTTGGGATTATGTTTTCCAATGTGCTTTACTTTGCATTTATCAACATTGAATTTCATCTGCCATCTTGTTGCCTGGTCACCAGTTAGTGAGATCCCATTAGTAAAGCCCAAAGCATTCCATCTTGAGTAATTTTGTATCATCTGCAAACTTTGCCACCTCACTGTTCATTCCCTTTTCCAGATCAATTATGAATATATTGAACAAGTACAGGTCCTTGGGGGACCACACTATTTCCCTCTCCCCATTGTGAAAACTGACCATTCATTCTTACCCTTTGTTTCCTATCTTTTTAACCAATTACAGATCCATGAGAGAACCTTCCCTCTTATCTCATGACTGCTTTACTTTGCTTAAGAGCCTGTGCTGCGGGACCTTATCAAAGGTTTTCTGAAGGTCCAAGTACAGTATATGAACTGGATCACCCTTATCCACATTCTTGTTGCCCCCTTCAAAAAATGCTAATAGATTGGTGGGGCATGATTTCCCTTTACAAGACCTATGTTGACTCTTCCCCAACATATTGTGTTCATCTATGTGTTTAATACCCATTTTCCTGGTACTGAAATTAGGCTCATTGGCATTTAATTGCCAGAATTGCCTCTGGAGCCATTTTTAAAGATCAGTATTACATTAGCTATCCTCCAGTCATCTCTACAGAGGCTGATTTAAGCAACAGGTTATGTACCAGAGCTCTGCAATTTCATATTTGCATTCCTTCAGAACTCTTGGGTGAATCCCATCTGGTCCAGATGTCTTCTTAATTGTTTAATGCACCGCTTTGTTCTGGAGCCTGGTTTGTATTGTCACTCCCTGCTATTCCTCCCAACGGTTTGTACCTGGGGTTCTCAAAGCAATTTATAAACCGTAACTAAGACTCTCACCACCTCTGTGAGGTTGGGAAGTTTTTATCCCCATTTTGCGTAGGGAAAACTGTGGCACAGTGAGGTGAAGTGACTTGCCCAAGCTCAGAAAGTGATGGGGCTACTCCTTTCTATTATTGGTTCTTATACTGTGCTCCTCACCAGTATCTGAGCACTTTCCATCAGCACATCAAGCAATGTGACTGACATCTGTCATCTGTTTGTTCTCCCATCCTCTCATCCAGGGGGAGTGTGTGAAGTGGAATGTCTTATTTTTGGTAGCATGTTTGTTTTAAATATACGTATCGGTCTGTGTTTGAAGGCAAGGTCAAAGTACGTGACCCTGAACTTAGAGCAGAAGGTGGTGAGGTTTGTGATGGCATTTGGTTCCTGGGGAAGTTTATTCCCAGGTCAGGGACTGGCCACTGAAAGTTCTCTCTCCTGTACGGACAAGCTTTAATCTCATCGGACAGAGCTTAATGGTCCCCGAGGAGCAGAGTTGTTGACCATGGTCTCTATCTCAGAACTTTAGGCCATGTCTTAAACCCCTGGGCCTGGGCCATGGAATGCCTTGAAGATAAGGACTGAGACCTTGGACTTTATTCAAAATTCAGTGGGAAGCCAATGTAGAGAGTGAAGGATAGGCTGGAATCCAGGAGTCTTGGTGCTCTAACCATTGAACCAGATGGTCTAATACAAGGATGGTCTAGATAATACTTTGTCCTGTCTTGAGTGCAGGGCACTGGATGAGACAACCTCTCAAGGTGTCTTCCAGTCCTACAATTCTATGCACCTCTTAACTTTTAATGAATTGTCACTTCTGGCTGGCAGGGTCATGATCCAAGCTGAACCTGCTATCACCCAGTCCTTTAGACTGCACCAGCTTGGGAGTCCTGACTGCTGCTTGGAATTGAGATGTGTGTTCCCATTGTTCAATCACAGTGTCTGTACGCTGGTGCATATAAAAGTATCCAGCAATGGTCTCCTCAAAGGGGGTCTCCTACACACTGATAAAAAAAAAAAAATCTTTAAAGCTTGTGACAAATTACTTTTAATAGTCAACGCATGAGAAGGGGACATGGTTGTTTGTCTGGCATGTCAAAGGAGAGAAGGATGGTGGTGTGGTTAAGGACCTGAAGAGGGAGTTCCGAGTTCAAATCCTGGCTCTGCTTTCTTTTGGTTTGATTTCAGTACACAAATTTTCATAAAACCAAGACCTTCCTCTGTGTCTTGGTTCTTTTTAATTCAGAAATGTTATGTTTAGACTCTACGTTCCAAAATGACATTTCATTTTCTAACTTTGGCCAACTGAATCCAAACAAACAAATCCAAACAAAGGTGGAAAAAATGGCCAAATCAAAATGAAAAACTTAACTCAATTTAAAAAAAAAAAATTTTTTAACCCAAAACCTTTTGGTCAATTCAAAATGAAAGTTTTTTCAGTTTTCAAAAGTTTTCGGGGGTGGGCGGCTTTTTCAGTTGGAATCTAACGGATTTTTTTGGGTTTGGGCCCGAACCAAAAAAATCATCATTGACTCGGCAACAATGTATCATACTTCCTTTCGCCCACCTTTTGTCTGTTTACTCAAACTGTAAGCACTTTGGAGCAGGGATTCTTTTAGTATGTGTATATCCAGGAGCTATCACAATGGGGCCATTTTCCTTCACTTCTTAGGCCATGTCTACGCTAGAGACTTTACAGTGGCATAGCTGTACCGATACAGCTGTACCACTGCCAGATCACTCGCGTAGCCGCGTTATGCTGATGGGAGGGAGCTCTCCCATCGACATCATCAAACCAGCTCAATGAGGGGCGGTAGCCATGTTGGTGGGAGAACGTCTCCTGCCAACATAGCGCCGTGCACACGAGCGCTTATGCTGGCAAAACCTATGTCGGTTTTTTCACATCTCTGAGTTGTCAAACATTTTGCCGACATAAGTGCTAATGTAGATGTGGCCTTATTCTGGCAAAGGCCCAGGGAGCAAGAACTGAGTGAAACCCTGAGGATCTGGTCCGAAGAAACGTCTGCCTGTAACTGGATTACGTAGAGGAAATGCTTCCAAAATGTGAAGTAAATAGCAAGTGACTAATGCTGTGTAAAGCACCGTGAGCTTCCAAAGCAGCTCTGCGCTCCAGACCCAGTTCAAGTCAGCAGTGTGTCAACTGCTGCTCTCACCCCAGAGGCGGCTGCCTTTCACGTACTGTCTACACGCAGGGAGTCGAGAAGGGAGAAGATCGAGCTAACTCGGATATCACCAGGCCACTGAGCCGTGATTGTTTTTGACAGGTGCCAATTAGTTCCATTAGGAACGGGGCTCGGTACCAGCCCCGACAGCAGCCTGCTGGGCTGAAAGCTTCAGTTCTGATGTAAATCGGGAGAGATTTTAAAGGCAACCTAGACCAATATCTAAAGCCTGTGTTTGTGCTGTGAATCCAGCAGGGGGAACCTCGCCTATACATTTAGACTAAACGAATCCTATTATTGTCTTTAAGCAAATGCCTTTATTGCAGTCAGTGGGGTCCTGGGGTTCTCCCTTTGTGCTGGGCTCTGCCTTTTCCCTGAGCGGGTTGGACCATATTTCCCAAAGGGAAAATGGGACACAGCGTGGAGCTAGCCTGAGGCCCCCCCCTACTCCCCCCCGTCAGCCCCATGCATGGGCCTGGCCCGAGCGGCTCATCCAAGCCCTCCCCACCCTGCTCAGGGTGCCTCCCTCCCCACGTGGGGCTGGGGTCACTGCTCACCCAAGCCCTGCTTGCCCCTCTGCACGAGGCTGGAGCTGGTATTGCTGCTTGCTCGAGCCCTCCCTGCCCCCCTTGCGAGGCTGGGGTCATTGCTTGCTCGAACTCTGCCTGAGCTCTGCCTCCCCCCTCCCCCCCATGCAGGGCTGGCATCGCCACTCACCCCTCTAAGGTTGCCAACTGTCTCATGCACAAACCCAAACACCCTGGCCCTGCCCCTACCCAGCCCCTTCTCTGAGGCCCTGCCCCACTCACTCCATCCCCCTCCCTCCATCACTTGTTCTCCCCGACTCTCTCTCACTTTCACCAGGCTGGGACAGGAGGTTGGGGTGCAGGAGGGAGTGAGGGTTGCAGGCTCCAGCTGGGCGGCACTTACCTCAAGCAGCTCCCGAAAGCAACCAGTACATTCCTCTAGCGGCGGCTCCTAGGTGGGGGAGACGAGGTTTCCATGCGCTGCCCCTGCCTGCAGGCACAGCCCCTTCAGCTCCCATTAGTTGCATTTCCCAGCCAATGGGAGTTGCAGAGTCTGTGCTGGGGGGAGGGCAGCGTATGGAGACCCCCTGCCACCTGCAGGGGCCGCCAGGACGCAGGGGCCACTTCTGGAAGCAGCACGGGGCCAGGGCAGGCAGAGAGCCTGCCTTAGCCTTGCTGAGCCACTGGACTTTTAGCAGTTTGAAATCTCCCGGATTGGCCCCAGTAGCCTCTGGGAGATAGAGCCCGATGCCAAGAAACTCCAGGCAAAACCAGGAGGGTTGGCAACCTTACGCCCTGCCCCAAATGTTCCTCCATACCTGCCTTTTTTTTACAAAAATGGGCATTTGTCCCATTTGCTCTTGCCAACTAATCAAGTCGACAAGAACAAACAGAACAAATGTCCATTTTTGCCAAAAAAAAAAAAAAAAAAAAAAAAAAGTCGTGACGGTTAGAATAAGCCTTAAAAAAGGGACTGTCCCGGCCAAAACACCATATCCAGGAGGCCTGGTCACCATTTCAGGTCCTGCACTCACCTAGCTGTCTAGATGGATAGCCCAGGCTTACTGTCACGAGCCCCATTGTGCCTCGCTGCTGCACATTGGCAGGGTGAGGATGGGGAATCTTGCCCTGACACTGTCTGTGAATTCACTGGCTTTTGTGGATTCAGCGTCAGGACAGGGAGAATGTAATTTATCAACAGGACTGTTCAGAATAAAATCTGTTATGGTGGGTGGGCGGGTGGGGGGAAGGGGCAATCTGTGGCTTCTCGTCACTATTAGATAAGAGCTGCCCATTGTGAGATCCTGAGAGAGGCTGAGTACTTGGGGCTCCCACAGAAATGAAAGGGGGTTGGTAGATCCTGCGTGTGCTGTTCAGTGATCATTCGATGCTTACGGTGCGTTACTCTTAGGATGGTTCCAACTGGCTGAGCCTAACAACAAGAGCTTTGCAGCAACCCTCCGGCCCCTTTCTGGGAAGTTCAGCCCTTAAAGGCATAGCCCCTGGCACTGGGTGCCTCTCAGGATCTGGCCCGCTGTACCTGGTTTTGAAAGTGCAATGGATTCTCTTGCCAGATGGGGAGCTGCTGTTGGACTGCAAGCTGCCACTGTCGGACTGCAAGCTGTTATTCAGTGGGAATAACCCAGCGATTAATCCCGTGACTGCAGTCAGAGCAGAAGTGGATGTAAATAGCAAACAGACCTGTGGGCTCCCCGTGCTGAACTCTGTTGTTGCAGGTGAAGCTGACGTTTCTGCTAATTTTCTGATCTGACAAATACCTAATGCAAAAGTTCCCTCGCCCCACAACACATACACGCTCCTAAGAGCTTTATGCACTATGAAAGGGTCCCAGGTCAGGATTAATGGGGTAATGCAAGTGGGATCAGAGGGGACTTGACAGAGCTGTGTGTGAGATGAGCTTGCTTAATGACAACCGAGCCTGGCTTGCCTGCTCTTAGCCCATGTTATGAGAACCTCATTGAGCACCTGATCCCAAGTCCACTGAAGTCAATGGAAAGATTCCCCTTTACTTCAGCGGGCTTTCATTCACTCAGAAGGAAAGCAAGAAACAGCCGGAGTTACGGGGCAGGGCCTGTTTGCCTTTATAGATATGGAGCACCTGGCTGTTTTTGTCAGACACTGAGAATTTCAGACCTTCACTTATTTGAATGAGCGAATGCTGCATGCAATTGGGAGCCTACTTTGCAGGTGCAAATCAGGTGACAGGCTGCTCTTCACTAGCTGTACACGTGTGCAACAATTTGATTTCCACCTGCAGGCTCGCCTGTTCCTCATGCAAAGTACGCACGCGGTTATGCTCCTAAGTTTCCCAAGTGTCTGGGGCCCAGTGTCTATTTTCCAGAAGTGATTGATGCAAGTGTCAGGATTTCGCTGTGCAGTCGTGTGTCCGTCTGTCCATCCTTCAGTGTACTTGTGTGAGAGTGTGGCTGCTGCGTCCCATTTTCTACTGGCTGCCAAGTGCCCTTTGCCATTTCGCCAAGTGATTCCAGATCTCCTCGCCTTGCAGTTGATGGGCTGGAAAATTAAAGGTGTAACCCACTGGTGAGGCTGTATTTCAAGTCCCCTGCTGCACCAATCTGCAGTGGATATGAGCTGTTATAGCTCCTAGCTATGGCCCTTTAGCTCAAGCTGTAGCAGCTTGTGGCTTTAAGTTCTGCCTGGTTTGATCTGCAGAGTGGCTCTCAATGGGCTTATTTATATAGTGCCACAAGTGCCAGCACCAGCTTCCTCTTTGCCCTGGGGTGCTCAAGCCCGCCCAGACCCTGACCCCCACTCCTCCCATTCCCCCAACACCCCAATACAGGGTTATGGTGTAAACATACTCCCCAAAGATAATACAAGGACACACTGACCCGCTCTGAAAGATAAGGTCAGGATGACAGCGTGATGGATAAAGATGTCCTGATTGAACCAGCATATACAAGGTAAAGGGTGGTAGCCATGTCAGAGGGGTGATACATAACTTGTTTGTATCAGTGTATAAAGAGGGGTCTCAGAGGGAATGTCTTTGTCTGGCGTAGGGGGGAATGGAAAGTTCTGCTGTTCACTGAGCTGGTCCGTTGTTAGAGGCATCCATGTATTAGTGGTCTGGCAGAGCCTGGGGGGTACTACTACCATTCTTTGTTGACAATAAATCCGGCTGGGTGCCTTTGCTACTAAACCAAGTCTTGTGATCCTTGTGGGCAGCTCTATCGAGGTCTGCTATGTCGGCTATCTGCGCAGAGCTGGGACAGCGCTTGCAGAAAGTCGCTGGCTGTGTGTGTGTGTTTGACTCACTATCCCATTAGCAAAGCCCGACGCTGTCCAAATCACCCGCAGCACTCTGAAAATCTTCTTGTGCTTTGACTCTTCTAAACAGACGGCACACAATCTTTTTGCATCAGATGGTTCCCTTTTTACAGAAACATGCAGCGAGGGGGCGGGTGTGGAGAGCAGTTAATCAGAGCAGTAAAGGAATATATTATACTCCTCCATATTCAATAAATACCAGTTCACCTTTCCAATGCAAAAGTTTTTTTTCAAGCCACAGGCCAGAATCTGGAAATAATTATGGATATTATTTAAGGTTTATATTAATTTAATAAGTGGCTGCCAAAAAGATTGGGCTGATCCATATTTCTGGAGCTCTGGAATGTATTTCACATGGAATTTTAGAAGTCCGGACATGCCTAGTACGCTGATCAAATCATGGTATACTAAAAGCTGGCACTCCAGAGGCCTCGGGTTGCTTCTTGCTTGTGCATGTAGCTGTTGGGTAAAGTTTTTGGTCCTGGACTCCTGTTGTTTATAGAGAGAGTTCGAAGGCTGGGTCAGATTACAGACAAACCTCCCTTGTAGACACGGGTGGACGGATCCACCATTGGCCTCACTCCAATGGAGCTGCACTTGCTAGTGCCAGCTCTGGATTTGTCCCATAGCACTTTAGGGGACCGGACTGAGAGTGACCACAAAGAGTAGTCAAGTCCTGCCCAGCGGAGAAAGGAGGAGACTGGGATAGTTCCCAGCAAAGGAACGTGTGGGATTGATTGGCATTGCTGTGACACTCAGCCATGTGATTTCTGAGCACCTCAGAAAGTTTCCCAGGCTCAGCCAACTGAATGCGGAACTGCATGTTGTAGCAAAAGCCAAATGAGCACAACAATCTGGGGATGTAGCCTGCCCTTCGGGTAGATGCATGAAAGAGAAGCTCAGGCCAGCAGACGCCTGCAGGGCAATACATAGACTCTGACTGTAGCAAGAATCCAGTCCTGACATATCTGGGAGGGGGCTTGTTTTCAGCCCCACTGTATATCTCTGACGCAGAGTCACCAGAAGTGGACCCTCTAAGTGTGTCCAAAGTGAGGGTACAAGGCTACCTTTCCGATAAGACTCCAGTTCACACCCATTTGATGACTGCCCAAGGGGGTCAGGCCAATATCGACACACTGGATTCTTTCCCAGTCCTCTGTCTGAAGTGGGAACAAGAAACTGCTCCCCCTTTAAGGACGAAAAGCCAGCACTGCTTTATGGATTGTCCTCAGAAACTGGCCATGACTGTGATTTCATCTTTATAGACACAGACTTGCTGCCGCAGCTTTGAATCTTCCTTCCCTGAATTGCACGTCTTTCTCTTGCCCCCCAACCTATGTCGCTGATTCCATTCCTTTGTGGGCTGCATGCAGATATTCCTTATCTGTGCCCAGGCTTCTCTGGATCATTTTCAATATAGTTCTCTACTCCTGGGGTGGCATGGCACCCTTTGGTGGGCGAAGCCCTCATGTAAAAATTTGTATTTTATACCAGTAATGTTAAGTTGTCTTTTTTAAAAATCAAGCCTTAAGACATTTTCTAGCCCAGTGAGTTTTTTGTGAAATTTCTGGGGGTTGTTGATGTGGAAGCAGCCACCCTGCGGTACGAGGATGTAAACAGTGTCAGAATATATTTAACACAACCCCCGGGAAAATATACAGAGGTGGAGAAAAACACATTCCTTGTCAAGGGAAGGTATTTGAGCAAGACCGCTTTCCTTGGCTTAGCCTTGAGAATAAATCCACGCAGCTCACCTCCACTCTCTTAAGCCAATCTCCCTGCCCTCGACCTCTCATCTTAATAGATATTTAAAAGCCAGCTTTCTAAAGTCATCACTGTAAGTGAGTGGCAGAATTCCACTACGCAGGTTGAAGGGTTGACATGACCTTCGTGCTGTTGGGCCCTGCTCTTTCATGGGGGGAAAGAAGGTGGGAGTGTCGCTCAGGTTTGCTGTTGTTTGTCTGTTACGCTAATGGCGAGGAACCCCACCCCTAGTCAAGGAGCAGGATCCCATTGTGCTATGGGCTGTACAGACTCCTAAGAAAGAAGATCTCACAGTCTCGGTGTCAGACAGCCTGCGGCAGGTGGACATCACAATGTTCTCCTTCACGTGCTTGTGCGGGTATCCAGTCCACTGTCAGTGGGTGTGTGCCTACTGCAGTCAGTACCGACGGGCCAAAGCCTGCATGCCCCAATGTCCTCATGCTCTGACCTGAGGGCATAAAGTGGGGAGTTGACCTGCCTCCCTCCCTCCCTATTCCTTCTTACTACCTGTGGTGAAAGTCAGAGCTTCCCATTTCTCCTCACAGACTCTGTTTTTTCTCTGTATAGAGAATTTATTCTTCCCTTTTCTAAATGTAGCTGTGCACAATATGTCTTGAAGAGCACCACTTACTGTACAGGTAAGTAACCGGATTTTATCCGGGGTGTTCTCTGGCCCCGCTGCCCCATGCCTGACATGGAGAAGAAACAAGGCTGCTACTGCAGTTAGGCAGAGAACTTGCACCTTCAGCTCAAGCTGTAGAGGCTCATGCTTTGGCTTGGAAGGTCCTCGGTTCCTACGCAGGAGGTCAGGCTAGATGGTCGTGGTGCTCTTGTCACAGACTGGTGGCCTTTTAAAAGGGAAGAGGCTGGTGCACCTGTAACTAGTCAGTTGACCTCCAATCAGGTTTATGAGACACCATCCAGTATAAAACTTCCATTCCTGTCCCACCCCTAGTTTGAGCAACTAGTTGCTAGACGTGTTGGTCTCAGCAGTCTGGGCAGCAAGTCCTTGCCTCCTCATCTGGTTCCTACTCCTTATCCCTGGTTCCTGCATCTTCACCTTGCTCCCTGTTCCTGCTCCCATGTCGTGTTCCTTCTTCCTTGCCCCGATCCCCACTGCTGACTCCATCTTTATCCTGGGCATGGCTTCCAACTCTGGCTGTGATCTTTGACGTGACTCCTGACCGCGACCCCGACACCACCTCTGGCTCTGATCGCTAAGTCAGACTGCCTTGTTATGGGCCCTGACAGCTCCAGAGATATCTATCACGCATTCACTGGCAGGCCAAACACAGCTGCTGTCTACTTTCTTCTGAGTGCCAGGGATTTGTAGTTGAATTCTTCCCTAGGCTGCATAGAAATGAGACCTTGCCACTAAGCTTCATCCCAAGCTGCCTTTGTCCTTTGCCCGCCATTCACCAACAGGAATGTCTCCTCCCTAGTGCATCACCCCGCCTGCCATTAGGCACTGCCATGTCTTTACTAACCACAACTCTCCTTTGTTCTGAATCCCAGATCTGCTAATGTCACTGGCAGGGAGATTTATTCTTTGTGTCTTGCAAAAGGCCCCTATATTAAACTGTTGCTCTAAACCTATTGACCATTGTAGCCCACATCCAGTACTATCTGTATGGCCCTGGGGATGCCACATGGGCCACAGCTGTGTGCTGATTAGACCACAGGTTGAGAACCACTGCTCTAAAATATTTCTCTAACTCCCAGCAGTGCAGGCAGAGAAGGGTAGAGAAAACTATCAAGGCAAATTATTGCCTTAAGGGTGCAAGGTCGGGCTCTAAATGCCTAGGTTAGGTAGAATGAACAAGCTAAGGAAGACAGGGTTGGGTTGGAAGGGTTCTTGGGTGTGTGACCTCTAAGAATCAAAGAGGTCGTGCAGGAATTTGATACAGGTAATGCAACAGCTGGCATTCTTCTCTCTGAATCAGCACTCTTTCAGAGCTCTAGCAAGGCCTTACGGGGCTCTGGGCCAATGGAAAGGTATGCCTTTCAGATGAGTCATTAAGCTGTGGTCCTGACCAGTTGTCCTCAAAGCCCCTTGGCTCTGTTTGTAAGAGTACAGATATGAACTTGTACTCTGAGCCACACGGTGCAGGTGACTCATGGCATACAGCCTGACAAAATTCCCCTTGCAGTTTCAGCTGGACACATCACTAGTCTTTACTTTCTATCCTAACCTGTTGTATCGTGTCACTCACCATCATTGACCCCAGTGCTGGGCAAAGTGATTGCCATTATCACTTGCAGAGCAGGTTTAGCTTTAATCCACTTTCAAAGTGGGCTAAGCTGAATAGGAACAAGACACTGTTGTTCCGGAATAATAGTGTCCACACATGAAATTAATCAGGAACAGTGAATCAGGAATAATGCCCTGTGTAGAGGAGCCCTTAGGGCCTGTCTATGCAAGGAAACTATGGCAAACTATATGTAGTGGTGTGAATTTGAAGTGCAATAGTGATTTGCCACTAGTTCCCTGTAGGGACATGCTTATTCTGCTCGCCGACTGCTTTTGAACTTATTCTGCTTCCAAAGCAGACAAGCCCTTGGTTAATGTCAGCAAAGCGCTTTGAGATCCTCACTTGAGAAGCGTTTTAGAAGTGCAAAGTAGGAGTAGATCAAAGGCAGTAGAAATGAGATGCTTGGTAAATTTCATGGAGAGGCTCCTCTATCTGGAAAAAATGCCATCAAACAGGGAGAGAGAGAAGATTGCTTTTGAAGACTAATCCTAAAAACATTGGGAGGTTAAAGACCTGGGAGTTAATGAGACTTTTTCAGAATTTGCATATTAACAACTATGCACATGCCTTTGTCATTAAAATGGCTAAACTCTATTAACTCTAATGTATTTATCTATCTGAAGGGGACTGCATGGAAAGAACCAATGCTGGCGGAAGACCGCATCTCCCGGAGGATGCCCCATTTGTGTAGCAAGAGCTCTTGACTCTCATCTCTGTCATCTGAAAATGAACACAGGAGCCAGCATTTGATGGCAGTCTGATTCTGCCCCCCTGTGACAGAGGGCTGGCAGGAGCACCCTGGGCATGAGGCTGCTGCAGTGCAGAAAAGGCTGCAGACTAAATTGGAATCAATCAGGATTACTGCCACTTGGTGGGCCAGTGAGATAATTGACTTGGTAACGTGGCAGGAACAGGCAGTAAAGGGGAGAGTGAGCTGGATGGAGGAGAGAAGCTGCAAGCAAGGCTCTGCCTGCTGCATACCTGTGCTACGTTCTGCCCTGTTTGGAAGCTGAGGATTGAAGGTGCCTGTGGTGGAAAAGAAACACTGTGTGTATTTGGGAGGAGGAGACCAGGAAAACAGGCTAAGCAGCACTGCTCACTGGGGAGCTGAAGAGGGGATGTGATAGAAGTCTATACAATCATGAGTGGTGTGGAGAAAGGGAATAAAGAAGTGTGATTTACCCCTTCATATAACACAAGAACCAGGGGGTCACCCAATGAAATGAATAGGCAGCAGGTTTAAAACAAACAAGAGGAAGTACTTCACCCAACGCACAGCCAACCTGTGGAACTCATTGCCAGGGGATGTTGTGAAGGCCAAAACTATAACAGGGTTCAGAAAAGAACTGGATATATTCCTGGAGGACACGTCCATCACTGGTATTAGCCAGAATGGGCAGGGATGCAACCCGATGCCCTCCTCTTGAGTCTGTCTGGCTAACTACATGATTCCATCAGCTGGGCTCCTCATAATCATTAATGGCTATTTCCTCATAACCTCCCCACCCCCAGGAGGGAGGAAAGCATCCCAGCTGTGTCACGCAAGAGGAACTTGGGGGCCGAGAGATTTGAGAGCCAGATTTTTCAAACGTGACGGGCCATTTTAAATGGTAATTGAAACACCTTTAATGGGTCCAAGTTGGACACTCAGGAACCCAAAATTACAACTCTCAACCAGTGCCAGGAATTGAACCCGATCTTCTGAGTCACCAGTCCAGTGACTTAACCACAAAACCATCCTGACTAGTAGAGTTTGGTAACTCTGTGTGACTGAAGGTGGCAGAATGGGACGATAATGGTTTTGCTCATGGTAGAAGACTCCCTTTGACTTCAGTGAAAGCAAGATCAGGCACCTTATTTTCGTTGTGTGGTTTGTCAGCTGGATAACTCGGACACCTAAGGAAGTGTGTCGCGGGGTCCCCTCACCACTGGTGTGGCACCACCTCCTGGCCACTCTGGGGATTAGTCTTGAGGTCATTGTCCCCGTCCACGGTTTGCAAACTGTCACTCTCTCTCCCTCTGGTCTGCACCCCCTCCCTCAGCCCCAGGAACCACGGCATTGTCTCTGAGACTCAGCCCTCCGGCTAGGTCATTCAGTGTCCCTCCTTCTGAGGTAGCCAAGTCCCTTTTCCCTAGCAGTACTGGGCACTCTTCCCTCTCGCTGCTCCATGGTGCCACTCCCTCAGGGGCTGGCTGGGTAACCTGGGCCTGCCCTTTACTCCGGGTTCCAATCCAGGGATCCTTGGCTCAGCAGTTCTGGGCTTTCTTCTCTCAACCTTCACTGCTCCTTTTCTGGACTGCTTCCTACCACACCTGGTTCCCCTTCTCTCGCTGAGTGTACCAGCTCCAAAACCATCCTCCCTCCTGCTTTCCTGAAGCCCCTGTCTGTGGCCACCTACCTGGCTGTATATAGGCTCCGCCTGTTCCCGCACAGCTGAGATTCCACCACCTCCTTAAGTAACCCATTCCAGTGCTTCACCACCCTTCTAGTGAAATAGTTTTCCTAATATCCAACCTAGACCTCCCCCGCTGCAACTTGAGACCATTGCTCCTTGTTCTGTCATCTGCCACCACTGAGAATAGCCGAGCTCCATCCTCTTTGAACCCCCCTTCAGGTAATTGAAGGCTGCTATCAAATCCACTGTTGCTCTTCTCTTCTGCAGACTAAATAACCCTAGTTCCCTCAGCCTCTCCGCATAAGTCATGGGCTCCAACCCCTTAATATTTTTTGTTGCCCTCTGCTGGACACTCTCCAATTTGCCCACATCCCTTTTGTAGTGGGGAGACCAAAACTGGACACACTACTCCAGGTGTGGCCTCACCAGTGCCAAACAGAGGAGAATAATCACTTCCCTTGATTTGCTGGCAATGCTCGTACTAATGCAGCCCAATATGCCATTGGCCTTCTTGGCTACAAGGGCACATTGCTGACTCCTCCAGCTTCTCATCGACTGTAATCCCCAGGTCCTTTTCTGCAGAACTGCCGCTTAGCCAGTCGGTCCCTAGTCTGTAGCGGTGCATGGGATTCTTCCGTCCTAAGTGCAGGACTCTTGATTGAATTGGCCCTGTCAACACTGGTTCTCCACTTGTGAGGTAACTCCCTTCTCTTCATGTGCCAGTATATTTATGTCTGCATCTGTAATTTTCACTCCATGCATCTGAAGAAGTGGGGTCTTTTACCCACGAAAGCTTATGACCAAATAAATCATTTAGTCTTTAAGGTGCCACCGGACTCCTTGTTGTTTTTGTGGCTACAGACTAACATGGCTACTCCCTGATATTTTGTGTGTTTTTTGGTAACAATACATTTTTACTGACAATCTTTTTTTTTTTTTTTTTTTTTTTTTTTTTTTTTTTTTTTAATGAAAATGTTTCAAAAACTGAACATGATCTTGGGACATTTTTACCTCCCCCCCACCCCCAATGATGGCCATTTTTGACCAGCTTTACCCAGTCACCATCTGCCTCCTGGGCAGGGAGACCATTGCTCTGGTTTTTATATCGGGCAGTCCTCTTTTTGGCTGGTTTGTGCCCCATCCAGTACTGGGACTGTGGTTTTGTCTGGTATGAGATGGGTGGGTGCCATTTTGAACAGCGCACCACTCCGACTCCACTGCTGTGACCTCGTACACACACTGCATGCATAGTCAGGCTGGCAAGGGAGTCGGTGCGCTCTTGAAAATGCTGTGCCGCATGTGGCATGACCTTGCAGGCACTGTACGTCTGAGGTCATACAGGCAGGGGCCGGCCCATGCCATTCTGGGAAATGCTGGAATGTTTGGTATTCCAGGAATGTGGGAGTGGCCACCCTATTCCAGGGCCGCCTGCTGCTTTGGGGAGGAAGTCCCCAGGCATGGTCTATACCCAGTATAGTGTATGTCCCCCTGTGCATTGGTCAAGCCTGCCCATGGGAGGGTAGGGGGTGCAAACCCCACGCTGGTCAATAGGAACGGGTTAAAGAGCTGCCACCCCTCCACTCTTGCAAGGCAGGTGAAGACAGGAGACCTGCTCCGTCAGGGACAGCTCTGGGAGGAGGACAACCCTAAAGTGCCCAGCTCCTGGGCTGAAGCTTGCCTCAGGACAGAGCCTGCTCACATGGCTACAGGCTGTCTGAGCCTCCTGAGAAGAAGGGAGGCTGGTCTCCAAACATCCCCCTGTGGCACTTTCTGCGAGCTTGCCTGAGGGCACAAAGCCAGGCTGCAGTTTGCCACCCAGAGGCTCCACAAAGCCAGCGGGCTGAGTGTCCACCCCTGGACCTTACCAATGAGAGGCAGAGTGAATACAGGTTTCAGAGTAGCAGCCGTGTTAGTCTGTATTCGCAAAAAGAAAAGGAGTACTTGTGGCACCTTAGAGACTAACAAATTTATCTGAGCATAAGCTTTCGTGAGCTACAGCTCACTTCATCAGAAGTGAGCTGTAGCTCACGAAAGCTTATGCTCTAATAAATTTGTTAGTTCTCTAGAGTGAATACAGGACTCCTGCCCATCCCAAGGGGGAGCTGTGGAGAGACTGAGCCTATGACAGGGCGTGGTGCCGACACCTTGCCCTGTCCCATCCCACCTGCTCCTGACCACCTTCCTTAGGAGAAAGATGTCGTGGCAACAATGCTGAGTCTGCTTCTCCTGCTGTGCTGCAACTCGGGCAACGGGCAGCCTACCCCAGGGAGTGAAGAGTGTCTTAGAATCATAGAAATGTAGGGCTGGAAAAGACCTCAGGAGTCATCTAGTCCAGCCCCTGTGCTGAGGCAGGACCAAGTAAACTAGACCATCCCTGCCAGGTGTTTGTCCAACCTGTTCTTAAACACCTCCAATGACGGGGATTCCACAGCCTCCCTTGGAAGCCTATTCCAGAGCTTAACTACCCTTAGAGTGAGAAAGTTTTCCCTTATATCCAACCTAAATCTCCCTTGCTGCTGATTAAGCCCATTACTTCTCATCCTACCTTCAGTGGCTATGGAGAACAAATGATCCCCATCCTCTTTATAACAGCCCTGGACATAGTTGAAGACTGTTATCAGGTCCCCACCCCCCTCAGCCTTCTTTTCTCAAGACCAAACCTGCTCATGTTTTTTAACTTTTCCTCAGAAGCCAGAATTTCTAAACTTTATTTCAACTTTTATTGTTATGAGGAGAGAAATTAAGAAAAGAGGAGAGATGTGTCCAAATGAGGCTTGAAAATTGATGGAGAGAGATAGATGGTGCTGCTTAGAAGAGTTCCGGGAAACAGAGCCACTCCCTTCACTGCCAGTGCTGCAATGTTGCTTGGCAATGGCTGTTTGGTGGATTAGATTAAATGAGTTGTGGGGGCCTCAGGTAAATGCCAAACTGTGGACAGGTAGCTGAAGTGCCAAAAATAATTTCAACCTCACCACCAATATATCACCATCACTGGCATTCTCAGCAGAGAGGCAGAGGACTGAGTGGGTCACAGAAATCAAATCCCCCTCTGGTGGTGGTCATAGTGTGGGGGATGCTTGCTGTATTGAGGACTACACTGTTCCTGTTCTGTGGGATAAATACAGGACACCAGCTCCCTAGAGCTGTCAATTTGACTCCATTACTGATGATGAAAATTTGCAGTAAAAAAACAATGCCCCCCAACCTCCAGCCATTTATCTACAGTTCAGAAAATAGCAATCAAACTGATTGCAGCCTGACTATGCTGTTCTTTTCAAAGGGAATACACAGATCTGCCCCATGTTCCTGTTTAGCCCACGTTGTACGTGTCACATGCTTTTTATTATGCTCCAAAATCCCTTCAATGGACTCTTTTGAAAACTGCTCTTCCTAAAAGCCATTGACATACAATTATGCATAGTTCAGACAGTAGACAATGTGGACGCAGAGTAGTTGTCATTCATGAAAGACAATAATGGGGAAGTATTTACCTTCCTTTATGGAGTCTGAGGGCCTATTCTGCAATCTAGCGGTTAGATTACCATCCAATTTACAAGTGAGTTTGTAGAAGTGACACTAGATGCAGAAATGGTGAAATGCACCTGTCCTTGCCCAGTATATGTATGAAACGGATATTCCCCAACGTGGATTTTTTTTTAAATGGTGCTATCAGAAGCCTTTCTGTAGGTGCAGATATTCTTAGCCAGACGAGCCAGTATTTTCAAAAGTCTCCACGCATTGTGTGGTCCCTTTTCCAGAAGGTGATTAAAAGCAGTGGCTCCAGAGTTAGGGATAACATGCAGCAGGGGAGTGATTTTCATTAAAAAACTGGACAAGACAATGGCAGTGTTGGCAGCTCTTGTGAGTTTCATCTTGTGGTGTTTAATGATTTTGCTTAAAGCTTCAGCTCCTGGAGTCAAGTGATTCTATAACAGTGGTGGGCAACCTGCGGCCCGTCAGAATAATCCACTGGCAGGCCGCGAGACAGCGTTTACATTGACTGTCCGCAGGCATGGCCGCCCACACTTCCCAGTGGCCACGATTCACCATTCCCGGCCAATGGGAGCTGCGGGACCTTCTAATCATCAAGGCAGCCTATTAGAACTAAATGGGCCATTGTGACATCATAATATAAAGAGTTTGTTTATTGCCCCTTCACACCCATGAAGAGCAATGCAAAAGGGCTTGTCCCATCAGTTTGAATTCTGGAAGAAGGAAATAAAAATAGCTGACAAGTGGTTTTTTTTTTTTCCCATTTATCTTTTGTGTTTGAACTCCCACCGAGCTGAAGGTATGAAACCCAGGGTCAAGTTGGGTAAGCCCTAAAAGACATTCAGAACTGACAGATTTCTACAACTGTCACCTTTTAAAACCATACACTGTAACTCATTTGTGTACATATGTTCGCCAGCTTTAACCTTGTAATAACTCATTTCTTTTTCCTAGTTAATAAACCTTTAATTATTTTACTGTAGGATTGGCTATGAGCACTGACTTTGATGAGAGATCTAAGGTACAAATTGACCTGGGGTAAGTGACTGGTCTCTTGGGACTGGACACAACCTGAGTCTTTTGTGATCTTTGATGAATAGCAACCAGCTATCACTGAGTCCAACTTGCCTGGGTGGCAACATAGACTGGAGTGCCCAGCGGGACTGCCTGTGACTCCTTGGTAAGACGGCTACAGTGTGTTAGCAGTTCACATTTGTTACTGGGTTGCTGAAATCTAATTCTAAAACACACCTAGTTTGGGATGTCTGCCCCGCTTCTTGACAATCTGCCCTCAGGTTGACGCTCATGGTTGTGACCCACTCCAGACAGAATGAACCCAAAATGTATTTTAAGCCAATCTTGTGGGAGGTTTGGGGCCCTGACTCGTTATTTTTGAACCCTTGGGATCTGCAACATGGTCAACTAGACTCTGCATACAGGAGAAATCTGCACAATGAAAAGTGCCTTTGAGCAGCCTACCTCTCTCCAGCTCCTGCAAAGCTAACCCCAGCCTGACCATTTGCAAATATGATAGGACCCTGTAACAGGGCATCTCACCACAGCGGCGCCTCCTGCTGGTTGGTTAGGGAATTAGCCCTTTCAGCAGTGCGCCTTTCCTAGTGGTGTCTCGCCCTCCGTTACTTTCTCGGTCTCCACCATCCTCGCAGTCAGATCCATGGTACTCCCGGACTGTGGCATCCGCTTCTGGACACTGTCCTCCAGCTGTGCCCGCTCCGCTGGCTCCCCTCCCTGCCCCCCCCTTCCAGGGAACCGGCAGCTTCTGGATCTATCACTCGCCTCAGTGGCTCACTGCAGTCCTCAGTCTAGCCTCTTCCTCCAAAGGAAAACTGCAGTCTTGGTTAGCCACTCTCATCACTGGCAAGTGGGGGGGTGGGGCAGGCCTACCCGTTACTCTGGGCCCCAACCCAGGGACCCTTTAGCGGCAGCCACGTACTGCCCCCCTCCAACTCTCCTTTACTGCCTGCTTCCCTGGGCCACTTCCCCGTGGCCCCAGCACCTTCTCTGCCCCTTTGTGTCAGGGTCCCAGGCTGGCAGTCGTCAGCCCAGTGCTCGCCCTGCCCTGCCTGTTCTTCTCCTTTTGCCCTCCAGGGAGAGACTCTGCTCCGCTCTGCCCTGCAGCCTTCTTATAGGGCCCAGCCTGGCCCTGATAGGCTACTTTTAAGCCTCCACTTGATTGGCGCCCAGTAAGCCCTTCCAGGATTGGCTGGGGCTCTTCGCCGCCTCTCTGGCTTGCTTTAACCCTTTCCAGGCAGCTGCCCCAGTACAGACCCGAGCTCATCTCCTAATTAACAAAACGGCCCAGGGGAAAGCATCATTCTATAAATGGGAAAGATGCAACTCTTTTATCTTTTTGGCCTTTTGTGAGTCAGGAGGCATTTCAGATCTTCCTCTTACAACCAGGAAGAAGCAGACTGTGGCTGGGGAGATGAGGAGGGAATTTAGCTTGTCTAGAATGTGTGGTTACTCAGGAATTTGGAAGATCACCTGTGTTAATATCCCCAACTCTTACAAAAAAGAGCCATGGGAATTCTTACCCTTGGTTGGTTGTTTTTCTATTACAGTGGCACCTAGAGGCAGGAATTTACCAGGGAAGGCTGCTTCATGGCCAGTGATCACATGGTCTCCAGAAGGTTTTGTGGCATAGGATTGCCAATGATGGACGTAAACTAGATATCCAACCTAGCACCTTAAGGACCTAGCTCGAGATCGAGCTGGGTTGCACTCGATCTTCAAACCTTTGGGGTTTGCATGATGATGATGGTGAGCACATAAAGGTCTTAAGTGTGATCAGGGCCATATGGTTCCAGGTGCTGCATAAACACACAGTGTGAGGCAGTCCATGTCTTGTCAAGCTGATGATCTCAATAGACTAGAGGGATGCAGAAAGCAGGGGCACTCTACCAATTTTGCCGCCCCAAGCAGTCGCCGCCAAATTGCCGCCGCCACAACAGCGGTGGAGCTGCTGCCGAATTGCCGCCGTGCCTGGAAGAGCAGCGGAGCTGCCACTGAATTGCCGCCATGGGACACGGACTGCTGCCCCATTCTGAAGGCCGCCCCAAGCACCTGCTTGGAAAGCGGGTGTCTGGAGCCAGCCCTGGCAGGAAGGATGTATTATCTCCATTTTACTGCTGGGGAATGGAGGCTCAGGTGAGACTGTGACTGGCCTAAGGTCGGACAGGGAGTCTTTACCAGAGCTTGGAATAGAAGTCGGGTCTTTTGAATCCAGTGTCTTAACCATAAGGCTGTCCTTCCTCTCACCTCTAAAAGAGAAGCAAACCCCCTTCTATTCTCCCTCCTTTACTTCCACTCTGCTCCACCTGCTATGAGGATTTGAATGCCTCTTTTCTACATCACTTGTAACTGTTGGCAGTGCTTCTGGTAAACATCCTGATCACCTCCACCAGTTTTCTAGGATTACACCTCCCTTCTGATTCCATGCCAGAGAAAGTTCACGCTGTGCAATCATCTCCATTGTGCAGATTCCCTCTGTTTACATTGCTCCTGATGATCCTTCTATTGTGGCTAGTCACCCTGGAAGCTGGGCCGTCTTGAAAGTTGAACCTGCCATGACCATAGTTCCCAGTATCCCCCTGGGACTGCAACTCCGCTTAATGGGCTTTGCTTTAGTAAATGTACCATAAAGTTCACCGGTTTTTCAAAACAACTCTTCCCTCCTCCCTTCACTGTGAGATGCTGACAGCCTTACTTCAGGCTGGGATCTCTGCAGCCTTGAGCTACCTGGAATCACAGCTGTTGTTTGCAAATAGTGCATTTAAAAAAAAAATCCACAGTCACTCAATGCATAGTCCACTCAAAATACAGGCAGTGTCATCTGCTCCAATATTGTATTGGCTGCAATAGATGACTCCAAGACTCTGGGGGATGAGCGGGGAGGGAATATTATTCTGAACATACTATAAATCTCTGGCCAAAAATAATCACACAAGGGAAAAGCAAGGCAGAAGCTTGCACTGTGTATGTGTGGGACTTTGTCTGGTTCTTTTCATCATTGGTGAAGTCAGAGCCTTTGCCACCTCCTCTCACTCCCTCCTAACATCGCCACTAAAACAATCCTTCCCCGAAGTTGAGGGAAGCAGAACAGAAACCGGTGTGGCTGTGCCTTTCATGGAGAATGTTGTGCATATAGCTGTCATTTTTATTTGTAAGTGGTTTCCTGCTCTGGCTTGCAGGCTGGGGGCTGTGTAGGGAGCCTGCAATTAGAATCAATTCTGCAGAGAGCCAGCTTAGAGTAAAGTGGGGGTGAATTGTACTTCTGTTTTTAGGGAGCAGTCTGCTTTGTCTCTCTCTGCTTATCTGACATCTATGATATAAGGTAGTGTTATGGTGCAAGCTTCCAACAAGAATAGCTTGTTTTTATCTAACTTCTTGGTTTGTATACTGTGAACATAACAATGTGAATGTGAGCAGCTATAACGTTGGGCCTGGATAAAGCTGGTGTGAACACTTAAGGGACAGATTTATGAATACCTTTGTGAACTAATGAGTTGAGTTTGATTTCTGCTGTTCGCAGGGGTCATTTTTACTGTTAGTGAGTATTAGGAAAATGTTTGTGAAACCCCAAAGTAACATCTGGAAGAGCATCATTTGCTTTTTATCATTCCTTATTCTCACGTTTGGAAAAATTTCTTCTGTCCAGTTGAAGGGCAGAAAATATAACCTGTGACCAATCACCCACCACAGACAGTGAATATTAGAAATGAACTGTTTGGGAACAGCCTATAGCGTAGAATGTACGTAGTCAAGCTAGTCAAGGTTCAGTAATACTGTTTGACCAGCTCTACCTCTTCATGCATTCGCGATGGGCACTCTAGACAATGTAAAAAGAAAAGGAGTACTTGTGGCACCTTAGAGACTAACAAATTTATTTGAGCATAAGCTTGCATCCGATGAAGTGAGCTGTAGCTCACGAAAGCTTATGCTCAGATAAATTTGTTAGTCTCTAAGGTGCCACAAGTACTCCTTTTCTTTTTGTGAATACAGACTAACACGGCTGCTACTCTGAAATCTAGACAATGTGTAACTGATGGGGAATCATTATCCAGTATGCCAGCCAGACCTGTGTGTAGGAGCACTTTCTATCTACTATAAGTGTAATCAATTTAAGTAAAGAGATTAAATGTTTCGCCGTCATTCGTGTGCCACACTGGTATGCAAGCTGTATCTTTAGTCCTTTAGGCAATGTTAATGGAAAACCCCACTGTCCTGAAAAGAACAGACAGTCGCAGAAGTAAAATAGAACTTTCTCTTCTTTGTGAAGGAAAGATACAACCCCTGAAAGAGGATCTGCTCCTGATTCTGTAAGCAATGAGAATGCTACCAAACATCCACAGTCACATTGGTGTGGCACATTTATTATTCTGAAGAAGTGAGGCTGCTGGTTAAGAAAGGCAGATGCAGTTGCTGATCAGTAGCAGTTCTTTCAATGGGACTGTCTGCTCTTTGCCCAGATTGGCCATCTCTAACCAGAGCACAGGAAACGCAGGAGACGTTGCTCAGGTAAAAACAGCAAGGAGTCTTTGTGGCACCTTAGAGACTAAGAAATGTATTTGGGCATAAGCTTTTGTGGGCTAAAACCCAAAGCTTATGCCCAAATAAATGTGTTAGTCTCTAAGGTGCCACAAAGACTCCTTGTTGTTTTTGCTGATACAGACTAACATGGCTACCCCTCTGAAACCCATTGCTCAAATATTTTCCTAGGCAGAATCTTGAAGAAATGCAACGAAAATCAATTAAAAGCAATGAAGAGCCTTCCTGTGGCTTGAAGTCCCACTGTTAAGTGGTGGACAACTGCATCTCAGTGACAGCCCTTGTTGTTGGCCCAGTAGAGTTGCCTTTGCTACCTCTTTTCCCTTTATTCAGTGTTCACTTGTCTCCTAGGGTATCTGCATTCCCAAAAGTTCCTTTTCTGAAGATTTGATTTGACTAGGAAAGTTAACACCGCACTGGAATATTACCCTCAGTCTGTTTCTGAAAATCTTTTTCTTTTCCCTGTTAGCCCTTGTGGCTTTCATTAACTTGTTTGTGAGCGATGAGTCAAACTGTCCAAATCAAACAAGTTCTTGGGGTGGTTTCTAGTTCTCAGTGGGTCCTGGGAGCTGTTAGTTTGCTCTAGGTATACTTAATCCTGCCTCAGGTAGTAGGAATGGACTAGATGACTTCTTGAGGTCCTATCCAGTCCTACATTTCTGTGATTCCAAAATCAATGAAGCATGGAGTCTACACCCAGGTGTTACCATGCAGACACATCCTCAGGTTCTCCATCACCCATTTAGCATTATCCTACATTTGTGTCATGTATCTTGCACCGTTAACCACTCAAACAGTATATATGTTCAGCATTCCATCTAATGTTCCCCAGCTATAGGGCAATTGAATTTAAGCTACGATTGTGGCATTGTAAACTGATATGTGTCTCTCCTCCTTTTATCCACACGTATTTCTGTGTGCCAAAAATGGTGCTATTGGCTGCTCTGTACAATTTTTCTCCCCACATGCTCGCAAAAGCTGTTGGGCTAAGCAAACCCATGAGACAGAAATCCTCTGTAGATTCACCACCGTGTCCCAGCATAGTCACTAGCAGTGCAGGCTTTTCCACACCGCCCTGTGACTCTACAATCAGCTCTTAGGGGGCGGGATTACAGTGTCACTGTGCCAGCGTTCGCGCCCTGTTCCTCCTCCACCCTGGATATCTCTGAGGAGACAACCAATGAGGATGATGGTTTTAAGGCTGCAAACCCCTTTTCATTATGAAGTAGGATGAGAACACCCACTCGGTTAGTGTTCATTTTGCACTCACCATCATTACCAACAGGGCAGCATTTGAACCAGCCACCATCAGGCGAAACCTGCTAATGGCTATGCCCAAACCTTCTACCATCCAGTCTTCCAGTAATACACCCCCCTGAAGGTGTATTTGATGTGGATTTCAAAGCTGTCCTCTATTTTACATCATCAAAGGGAAGAGCATGTGTCTCATTGTAAAATGGTCAGTGCTGTCCCATGAGAAGGCATCTCCAGCAGTAGGTAGGACACAGCACCTTCCAAGAAGATGGACGGTAAAATTGCCTCAATGGAACCCACATCTCCTTTGCTCATGTACTTGCACTTCTTGGGAAAAAGAAGCTGAACACACCCTGGATATTCCCACCATCAGCATGCTCGGCGTATATAAAAAGACCAAGCCATGGGGAAGTGCGCCAGACGCTATCTACTGCCTGATGGCACTGCAGTCCCAAAGAGATTTCCATAAAGACATGGCTGGCCAGGAAATGGGTTTCATTGATTTTAAACACATCCCCTGCTCAGGATCACAAAATGTCTTCCCCACTGGTAGGATCATTGAAAACATTGCGGCATGGATCATCGAAGGTATCCAGACACCATTGAAATGGGTAGGAATTAGATGCCTAAATACCTTTTGAGGAGCTGGGCCTATCTCTCGAGCCAGGAATCTTTGGAGAGATGGTTGTTCAGTGGCCTCCTGGGCAGCTGGTTCTATTATTTAGCTACTCTTTTATAGTCGCACAGACAAATCCCGCTCTCGGTTATGCCCTGTCTTTGCTTGGAGTTGCCTGGGTGTTACTGAGCGAGCGTGGTCCATAAAATATTTCCTCCCGTTTAACCTGAATTTTCCCAGCTGCATCTGAAGCCCGTTTCATCTGTGTTTTGTGCGCGTCTTGCTGAATGACAATAATGGCTCCCTGTGTCACAGCTGGACGGCTCCATGTATTCCCCCTCCATCTTGCTCCAAACTGCACCTGCTCAATTCTTCCTAACCTCCCATGGCAGCTTGTATTTTCCGGACCCTTGATAATTTTTGTCTCTCGTCTTGGAGGCTCTCCAATTTGTCAGGCCTCTATCTAGCGAGCTGCCCGCAGCGGAGCTCCACGTTCTAATGGCATCCTAGCGAGGCTGCCTAGAGTGGAATAACCCCCTCGCTTGTTTTACACATAATACAACCCAGTGTAGCATTTGCCTTTTTGTGCAGCGGCATTGCCCGCTTAACGCAACATCCTTTCTGTGGGCCATATCTCCAGCATTGTTTTCCTTTTCCATTGTCTCCAGTCATACTGACTCCCCTCCCACCCCACCCCAGTCCATCCAAAGGGCAGCAGTCAACATTATCTTCCTAACCCGACCATCTGACCACGTCCCACCCCTCTCTGGATCCCTCCACTTGCTTGAGCACCACTTATGGCTAAAAATTCTCAGCCTTCTCCACTTTGCCACCGCCAACAGCTCACAGCGGGTCTCTTATCATGTTGCCTCACCCCCCTGAGCCCTCCACTCCATCCCTGAAGCCTGATCTTGATGCTCTGTTTTGTTTCTTTCCTCCATTCTCATGATTCGAATGATGGTGGGGCCAGCTGAGGTCAGGGCTCCATGGCGCCAGAAGCTGTACTGACTCATAGTCAAAGATAGCATCGCTCTGCATTTTTTCCATGCTTCCCTTTATGCCCCTCTCATCCCAGGCCACCACCCCTCTCCCTTCAACTCCCTGCTAGTCATTTAATAGTTTTCTTAGGAGACGTATGTTGATTGCATGTTTTGTCCTTGTCTCCTTAGACTGTGAGCCCTCGAGAGCAGTGACGGTTGTCCTGTGTGTGGACAGTGTCTAGTAGATTGTGGGCATTGCTGGAATTGAAATAAGTAATAGCACCCTGCAAAAATACCACCCCACTTCTTTTGCAGTGTTCACAAGCAGCAGCATTTAAAAAAAAAATAGAAACCCCACCCTAGGCCTTCCCACTTGAGCCTGTCTTCTCCTTCTTAGGTCTTTCTAAGGAGGCCATTACCAAGGTATCAGAGTACCTCACAATCTTTGATGACTTTGTCTTCATCCATTGTGAGATTTTTACAGATGAGAAACTGAGGCACAGAGAGAAACAGTGATTTGTACAAGGTCACAAAGAAAGACCCTGGTGGAACAGAGATTAACTGAGATCTCCCAGGCCCTAGACTAGTGCCCTAACCACTGGTCCATCCTTCCTTTGTCTAACTCCTAGGGCTTGTCTGCATGGGGCGTTATTCTTGATTGACTCCATATATGGATGCTGTAATTCCAGAATAAGAGTGTCTTATTCTGAACTAGCTTAATCCACAGTGTTGTAACCTAATTCAGAATAAGGCACTCTGATCTGAGAATAAAAGCATCCACATGTGGCATTAATCAGGAATAGTTAATCAGCTTTAAATTCACACCCTACCTTATTCTGGATTTATGCTGAAGTGTAGACAAGCCCTTAGATAGTAGCCCCTTTGGAGCAGGGGCCATCTTTATTTTGTGCATTCAGCACACAGTCTACGCTAAACAAATATATAATAAGCTTCACTGGAAGGGAAGGGAATAGAGTGATTAAAAAAACCTCAGGTGGTATCATGGGCCAGTCTCTGTGGCCTAGTTCAGCAAGTCCTTCGGTTCATCCCAGTTCAGTGCTAAGTGCTTCAGTTCAGCAAAGCACATAAGCGTATATTTAACCTGAAGTCCCACGGAAGTCCTTATGACTTAAGCACAGACATAAATGCTTTGCTGAATCAAAATTAGATACCTGCCATTGTTGTTTGCAATGTAGTTTTAGCCGTGCTAGTCCCAGGATATTAGAGAGACAAAACTATTTCTCTTGCCATCAGGAGTCGATCCAATAAAAGCTATTACCTCGCCCAACTTGTCTTGCTGAACCAAGACCCGTAAAACCAAAGGTGTCACCCTGGTCATCACGGTAAATTATATCTTCCAGCTGTAGCTTCACTAGGATCAGGTGTTCATAATATCCCAGGGAACTTTCCGCTGAAGATGGGGGTACAGCTAAAACAGAGACTCCCTCCTACAACTGCTATCTTTGAGCACGGTATAAATAGAAAGAGAGAGTTTATACGCTGACAATGGTGCATGCTGGGATAGATCTTTAAGTGTTGGGCTAGTGCAGTGTGAATGCTGCTCACAACTTCACTGCATGAGTATAGCTCAGAGACTCATCAAGTCTCAGTGCTCTGATTTAAAGAGTATCCGCTACTCTTCTTCCCTTTCTGTCCTAAGCTCCCTGGGTGGTTTTGCCATGTGCTGTTTCTCTCTCACTCACACACACACACGGCTCCACTTCAGCAGTGAACGAAGGGATCTTGGTGCATGTCTAGTCAAATGCCACTTTTTGATCATACTTTTGCAGCGCATATGAGGCCTGGTCTACAGGTGATGTGCACCTAAAACATACCTTGAGCTAGGTACATTGCTCAGGAGAGAAAAAGTGACACCACTGAGAGATGTAGTTAAGCCCCGGTATAAACACCAGTAGGTCAATGGAAGAATTCTTCCATTAACCAAGCTACCACCGCTCTGGGGGATGGATTTACTACAGTGACAAAAAACCCTTCTGTTACTGTAGCAAATCACTGCAAACAGTCTACCCTAAACAAATCTATAATGGCATAGTTGCAGTCCTGCCACTGTAATGTTTGTGGCATAGATATGCCCTGAGTTTCACCCAGTTTGATCCATTGTTTGTACATCTGTTTGTTGTGTTAGCAAAGTGCTGTGGGATCCTTTATGGTTCAAAAGTGCCCTTTCTGCATCCCTGGACTGGGCAAGAATCCTACTGCAGTGAATAGGCATGATGTCTGAGTAAGGACTGCAGGACTGGGCCCATTGCATTTTAAAATGAAGCTTGACAAGTTTCTGAATGATATGATGCGGTTGCCTGTGATCGCTGGGGTCTGGGCTTCTGATGACCTTGCCTGTCCTATGTTCCTAAATGTAAGATCAGGCTCATTTCCTGGGAAAATGCAGCCGATCCCCAGATAATCCCCCATTAGCTCACTTTGGTAACAATCAACTACAGCAACAGCTCATCGGTGCTGTGTTCAAGCAGAAAAAGGGTTAAGTTACAACTGCATTTCTCGTGAACTGATTTCTTCCTGTGGTTAAGTATGGTAGCAATCACAGACTCCGTCAAAATGCATGTGAAATGTCTGACAAAAAGGGAAGGTGGGTAAATCCGATCTTTATTCACTTGACGGATTCATTTGTTCTACTGGTTGAGATTTTAAAGGACACCCATTAATGAGCGCCCACCCCAGGCTCTAGATGCCCTTCCCACCTATTCTCATTACTGGACCAAACCAACAGCACCTTCCCCCACCTCGTCAGACAAGCACACTGGCAGCCAAACAATTAAAAACCTCCAAATTCCTATAGGTAACCCCTTCCCCAACTCCTCAGCCCTACTGTGCAAACACAAGGACTATGCAGCACACCATGAAGGTCAGTACAGTTGGGCTATTTCTGCCCAGTGTGCAAAATGAATTACAGAGTGGAGTGGCTCTTGTGGCCAAAATCCTGCCACCATCTCTCCTCGGTGCCAGGAGAGCTCCAGCTCAGGTGCCTCCACTGTGGTAGTGGGGCAGGGACAGAAGGGCATCTTTCAAGTAGGAAGGTCCTATTTTAGGACAGTAGGACAATATATAGGACAGTAGCAATGCCTTAAACTCTACCTGGAGGCTAACAAGGCTCCAGATGGGCTTAGGATCTGTCCACGTGGGTCTAATTGCAGGAGCGGGGCCTAAATTAAGATTAAGATTAAATTAAGACCAGATGTAATGACTGAGTGTAACAGACTTGGAAGGCATGGGAGAGGGAGGCCTAGTGGATAGACTCAAGAGAACTGGGTTCTACCCCTGGCTCTTCTGCTGCCCAGCTGGGTGAACTGGAGCAAGTCACTTCACTTCCTTGTGCCTCAGTTTCCCCATCTGTAAAATGGAGATAATGATACTGATGACCTTTGTGAGGCATTTTGAGATTAACTGATGAAAAGTGCTCTATAAGAGCTAGGTATTATGAGAGTAACAATGACAGGAACAACTGGCTACATAGACTCTGCACAATTAGCAGGTTTCAGGTCAGAAGAATTATTTTATAACTAAGAAATATTCAAGCGCTAAGTAAGCCCTACTGCCCACCAGCCTTGGCAGTGTGGTCCAGTGGCCAGAGCAGTGGTCTGGAATTCAGGAGAGCTGTATTCAGTCCCCACCTCTGCCACTCACCAGCTGAGTGACCTTGGGCAAGTTACTTCTCTTCTCTGGGCCTCTGATTCCCCTCACATATGTCTGCTGCCTTGTCTATTTAAATTGTAAGCTGTTGGGGGCAGGGAGCATGTCTTACGGGGCATATGTACAGCGCCCAGCACAATGGGGCCTGTAGGCACTACCGTAATTATCATTAAGGGGCCGATTTTAGAATCGTCAATGAAATGTGGATGGGTT